>NW_028320086.1:0-176691 GCF_062004578.1 Staurois parvus | reverse complement strand
CAGTCTCTGGTCATCTCCTGTACCGTGTCCGCAGTCTCTGGTCATCTCCTGTACTGTGTCCGCAGTCTCTGGTCATCCCTGTACTGTGTCCGCAGTCTCTGGTCATCCCTGTACTGTTAATTAGTTTGCACTACTGTACGAGTTGTTTTTATAAACCAAAAGCTCGATATTCAGGTTTCATTGCAGTGTTGGCACTTTGAAAGAAATAAGTTGGTTTTGGGTTGCAGTTTGGGCACTCGGGCTCAAAAAGGTTCGCCATCACTGCCCTAGAGACTGAAATGGCGGTGGTTGCAATTTATGTCACGTGGTTTCTGAAATAATTTTTTTGTAACTCATTATTATTGCTATTCTAACGGGGTAGACAGAGATGAACCTGGAAGTAATCAATGATCACTTCCGGGTTCATTCTATCCGGAACCAATCAGTGATTGGCTTCCCCCCCGAGCCGGGAATAGACGGGATAACTATATGTGTGGAGTGGGGGGGCGATCACGCTCCAGGATGTCCATGACGACAGCGCGGAGCCCAGACAGGACCAGAACTCCCTCCATAAAGGATTAAGAGGAGAACACCCCACCCACTCCGTACTGGGGGCGGAGCTTACTAATCGATTGGCTGTCATAATCACCGCCCATAATATCGTTACTTCCGGGGGAATGGGCGGGGTTTGAGTGGTGTTCCTTTGTCCCCGCCCTCTGGCGTCCCCTTTCCGTCGATTGGCATCACTTCCTGTAGGCTGCCATCTTGTCTGTGTGTCTATTCAGCTCCGCCCTCCTCACCCGCGAGCCATGGCTGGATCTACGGACAACAGGGTGAGTCGTGCGATCTCCACCGATGTGTCAGCGATCGTTCTCTGCTCTCTCTGGGTCACCTCCGGTACACATGTGCTTCGATCCCCTCCCCCCCTCCAATATAAAGTATCGCCACCGCCGGAGACACGAGATCCACGCCGACATATTCCCGCCGGTATATACCGCTACCCGCATATCCCTCCCCCCTAATTTCCCTCCCCCCTAATTTCCCCCCCCCATATCCCTCCTATACACCCCTCCCCCTTATATCCCCCCATACACCCCTTCCACCTATATCCCCCCCATACACCCCTCCCCCTAATATCCCCCCCATACACCCCTCCCCCTAATATCCCCCCCATACACCCCTCCCCCTAATATCCCCCCATACACCCATCCCCCCCATACACCCCTCCCACTTAATATCCCACCTAATGACCCCCCCATACACCCCTCCCCCCCTAATATCCCCCCTGTACACCCCTGCCCCTTAATATCCCGCCATACACCCCTCCCCCCTAATATCCCCCCCATACACCCTCCCCCCTAATATCCCCCCCATACACCCTGCCCCCTAATATCCTCCCTTATACACCCCTCCCCCCTAATATCACCCCCAATATCCCCCCCATACACCCCCCCAATATCCCCCCCATACACCCCTCCCCCTAATATCCCCCCATACACCCCTCCCACTTAATATCCCCCCCAAACACCCCTCCCACCTAATGACCCCCCCATACACCCCTCCCCCCCAATATCCCCCCCATACACCCCTTCCACCTATATCCCCCCCATACACCCCTCCCCCTAATATCCCCCCATACACCCCTCCCACTTAATATCCCCCCCAAACACCCCTCCCACCTAATGACCCCCCCATACACCCCTCCCCCCCAATATCCCCCCCATACACCCCTTCCACCTATATCCCCCCCCATACACCCCTCCCCCTAATATCCCCCCATACACCCCTTCCACCTATATCCCCCCCCATACACCCCTCCCCCTTATATCCCCCCATACACCCCTTCCACTTATATCCCCCCCATACACCCACCCCCCCATACACCCCTCCCCCCATACACCCCTCCTACTTAATATCCCACCTAATGACCCCCCCATACACCTCTCCCCCCCTAATATCCCCCCTGTACACCCTGCCCCTTAATATCCCCCCATACACCCCTCCCCCCTAATATCCCCCCCCCATACACCCTCCCCCCTAATATCACCCCCATACACCCTGCCCCCTAATATCCTCCCTTATACACCCCTCCCCCCTAATATCCCCCCCCATACACCCTCCCCCCTAATATCCCCCCCATACACCCTGCCCCCTAATATCCTCCCTTATACACCCCTCCCCCCTAATATCACCCCCAATATCCCCCCCATACACCCCCCCAATATCCCTCCCCCCTAATATCCCCCCCCCATACACCCTCCCCCCTAATATCCCCCCCATACACCCTGCCCCCTAATATCACCCCCAATATCCCCCCCATACACCCCCCCCAAACACCCCTCCCACCTAATGACCCCCCCATACACCCCTCCCCCCAATATCCCTCCCATACACCCCTCCCACTTAATATCCCCCCCAAACACCCCTCCCACCTAATGACCCCTCCCATACACCCCTCCCCCCCAATATCCCTCCCATACACCCCTGCCCCTTAATATCCCCCCCATACACCCCTCCCCCCTAATATCCCCCCCATACACCCCTCCCCCCTAATATCCCCCCCATACACCCCTCCCCCCTAATATCCCCCCCATACACCCCTCCCCCTTATATCCCCCCCATACACCCCTCCCCCCTAATATCCCCCCCATACACCCCTCCCCCCTAATATCCCCCCCATACACCCCTCCCCCCTAATATCCCCCCATACACCCCTCCCCCCTAATATCCCCCCCATACACCCTTCCTCTTTAATATCCCCCCTAATATCCCCCCCGTACACCCCTCCCCCCCAATATCCCCCCGTACACCCCTCCCCCCCTATATCCCCCCCGTACACCCCTCCCCCCCTATATCCCCCCCGTACACCCCTCCCCCTATATCACCCCCATACACCCCTCCCCCTAATATCACCCCCATACACCCCTCCCCCCTAATATCCTCCCCTCCCCCCTAATATCCTACCCTATACACCCCTCCCCCCCTTGGTATACACCCCTCCCCCCATATCCCCCCTTGGTATACACCCCTCCCCCCATATCCCCCCTTGGTATACACCCCTCCCCCCATATCCCCCCTTGGTATACACCCCTCCCCCTATATCCCCCCCCGGTGTACACCCCTCCCCCTATATCCCCCCCCCGGTGTACACCCCTCCCCCTATATCCCCCCCTTATAAACACCTATGTATGCGTTCCCCACTAGGTGACGTCTCTTTATGGAGAGATATGAGGTCAGTGAGGCCCCCCCATCTCTCCTCCGCAATGTAAAGCATTGGATCAAAGAGAGCGTTCATCTAGTTCTAGTGCTTTACTAAAAAACATCCGGAACCAGAAGTGACATCACTCCGGTCCTCCCAGGGCATAGAGATGAGTGGCGGCCATCTTTCCTTCACTCATCTCTATGCCCAGCGCCGGGATCGATGGTTCCTCAGGTAAGACTGAACTACCGAGCGGCGGGCAACGGCAGACGGGCGGCTTTGTGGGGCGGGATTTTTTTGGCACCTGTATCGGCTTTTTATTGTTTCAGCCGACAGCTGATAGGGGGGTTTTCGGCCAAAACGTTTTGGGCACAAGGAATTTCTGTGCATCCCTACCCATTATACACCCCTCCCCCCTAATAACCCCCCAGTATACACCACCCTCCCCCCGGTATACACCCCTCCCCCTAATATCCCCCGAATATACACCCCTCCCCCCTAATAACCCCCCAGTATAGACCTCTCTCCCCCCGGTATACACCCCTCCCCCCTAATAACCCCCCAGTATAGACCACCCTCCCTCCGGTATACTCCCCCTCATATCCCCCCAGTATACACCCCTCCCCCCTAATAACCCCCCAGTATACACCTCCCTCCCCCCGGTATACACCCCTCCCCCTAATATCCCCCCAATATACACCCCTCCCCCCTCATATCCCCCCAGTATACACCCCTCCCCCTAATATCCCCGGTATATACCCCACCTCCCAGTATCACTCCAGTATACACCCCTCCCCCTAAAATCCCCCCTTATACACCCCTCCCCCTAAAATCCCCCCTTATACACCCCTCCCCCTAATATCCTAGTATACACCCCTCCCCTTTAATATCCCAGTATACACCCCTCCCCCTAATATCCCCCTAATATACACCCCTCCCACTAATATCCCCCCCAGTATACACCCCTCCCCCAGTATACACCCTCCCCTCTAATATCCCCCCAGTATACACCCCTCCCCCCTCATATCCCCCCAGTATACACCCCTCCCCCCTCATATCCCCCCAGTATACACCCTTCCCCACTTATATCCCACCCAGTATACACCCCTCCCCCTAATATTTCCCCAGAATACACTCCTCCCCCTAATATCCCCCCACATAAACACCCCTCCCCCTAATATCCCCCCGGTATGCACCCCTCCCCTAATATCCCCCGGTATGCACCCTCCCCCTATTATCCCCCCAGTATATACCCCTCCCCTTAATATCTCCCCCATATACACCCCTCCCCCTAATATGCCCCCAGAATACACCCCTTCCCCCTTATATCCCCCCCCCCTTATACACCCCTCTCCAGTATACACCCCTCCCCCCTAATATTCCCCCACATAAACACCCCTCCCCCTAATATCCCCCCCTCGTATACACCCTTCCCCCTAATATCCCCCCTCGTATTTACCCTTCCCCCTAATATCCCCCCCTCATATACACCGCTCCCCCTAATATCCCTCCCATATACACCCCTCCCCCTAATATCCCAGTATACACCCCTCCCCCTATATTCCCCCCAGCATACACTCCTCTTCCCCATATCCCCCCAGTATACACCCCTCCCCCACCTTATCCCCTCAATATACACCCCCATTAGTTCCCCTAATACACACCTCATTCCCGTCAAAGTACACCCCCTTATCCCTCACTGATGCCCTCCCCCCCTCAGTATGCACACCTCTCCTTTATATCCCCCAAAATACACCCCTCCCCCCAGTGTAAACCCCTCCCATCCATATCGCCCCAATATACACCTATCACTGATCTCCTCCCCATCCCTACTGATCCCCCCCATATCCAATATACACCCCTAACTAATTCCTTTCATATCTCCTCAATATACACCCCCCTCCCCTTCCCAATGTACACCCATTTCTCAATGATCCCCCCCAATATACACACCTTTCCCTCATATCTCCCCAATATACAACCCCCCTCCCCCATATTCTAATATACACCCATCTCCCACTGATCCCCCTCCACCCCCACTTTTCCATTTCATATCACCCCAACATACACCCCCCATATCCACCCAATATACACCTCTCTCCCCCCCATATCCACCCAATATACACCCCTCTCCCCCCCATATCCACCCAATATACACCCCTCTCCCCCCATATCCACCCAATATACACCCCTCTCCCCCCCATATCCACCCAATATACACCCCTCTCCCCCCAATATACACCCCTCTCCCCCCCATATCCACCCAATATACACCCCTCCCCCCCCCCATATCCACCCAATATACACCCCTCCCCCCATATTCACCCAATATACACCCCTCCCCCCATGTCCACCAAATATACACCCCTCCCCCCCCATATCCACCCAATATACACCCCTCCCCCCATGCCCACCAAATATACACCCCCTCCCCCCTAATATACACCCTCCCCCCATGTCCCCCAATATACACCCATCTCTCACTGATCCCCCAATATACAACATATCCCCCCAATATACACCCCTAGTGTACACCCCTCCCATCCATATCCCTCCCAATATACACCCATCTCTCACTGATCCCCTTCATATACCCTCAATAATTCACTCCCATCCCCCATTGATCCTCCTCCCCCACTGATCTCCCTCATATCCCCACAATATACATCCCCACTGATTCCTCTCCTCCCATCCATATTACTTCCCCTCCCCCCCAATATGCACCCATCTTTCACTGATCTCCCTCATATTCCCCCAATATACATCCCTCCCCCCGACATCCCCTGGTACACTGATCACGAGGAAAGGAAACAAACAAGAATACATTGTATCCAGAAGAGGAATTGAACAAAACAGCCTGTAAACTAGAACAAAAGACAAAATAGATCAGGGCTTGTTCTAGGTTAGGGTCAAAGGTCGGGGTCCGTGCCAAGGTTAGATGTTGGACTTCAGGGTCAGGGGTCGGGATTCGCCCCAGGGTTAGGGGTCAGCACCAGGGTTAGGTTTAGGGGTCGGGATTCGTGCCAGGGTTAGGAGTCTGCGCCAGGGTTAGGGGTCGGGGTCCACGCCAGCATTAGGGGTCCGCGCCAGAGTTAGGGGTTGGGTCTGTTCCAGGTTAGTTGTTGGAATCCAGGGTTAGTGGTCGGGATTCGTGCCAGGGTTAGGGGTCGGGGTCCGCGCCAGGGTTAGGGGTCGGGGTCCGTGCCAGGGTTAGGGGTCGGGGTCCGTGCCAGGGTTAGGGGTCGGGGTCCGTGCCAGGGTTAGGGGTCGGGGTCCGTGCCAGGGTTAGGGGTCGGGGTCCGTGCCAGGGTTAGGGGTCCGTGCCAGGGTTAGGGGTCCGTGCCAGGGTTAGGGGTCCGTGCCAGGGTTAGGGGTCGGGATTCGCGCCAGGGTTAGGGGTCCGTGCCAGGGTTAGGGGTCGGGGTCCGTGCCAGGGTTAGGGGTCGGGGTCCGTGCCAGGGTTAGGGGTCGGGGTCCGGGCCAGGGTTAGGGGTCGGGGTCCGGGCCAGGGTTAGGGGTCGGGGTCCGGGCCAGGGTTAGGGGTCGGGGTCCGGGCCAGGGTTAGGGGTCCGCACCAGGGTTAGGGGTCGGGGTCCGCGCCAGGGTTAGGGGTCCGCGCCAGGGTTAGGGGTCCGCGCCAGGGTTAGGGGTCCGCGCCAGGGTTAGGGGTCCGCGCCAGGGTTAGGGGTCCGCGCCAGGGTTAGGGGTCCGCGCCAGGGTTAGGGGTCCGCGCCAGGGTTAGGGGTCCGCGCCAGGGTTAGGGGTCGGGGTCCTTGCCAGGGTTAGGGGTCGGGGTCCGTGCCAGGGTTAGGGGTCGGGGTCCGTGCCAGGGTTAGGGGTCGGGGTCCGTGCCAGGGTTAGGGGTCGGGGTCCGGGCCAGGGTTAGGGGTCCGCACCAGGGTTAGGGGTCTGGGTCGGGATTCGTGCCAGGGTTAGGAGTCTGCGCCAGGGTTAGGGTCGGGGTCCACGCCAACGTTAGGGGTCCGCGCCAGGGTTAGGGGTCGGGGTCCGTGCCAGGGTTAGGGGTCGGGATTCGGGCCAGGGTTAGGGGTCCGCACCAGGGTTAGGGGTCTGGGTCGGGATTCGTGCCAGGGTTAGGAGTCTGCGCCAGGGTTAGGGTCGGGGTCCACGCCAACGTTAGGGGTCCGCGCCAGGGTTAGTGGTCGGGGTCCGCCCCAGGGTTAGGGGTCGGGGTCCGCCCCAGGGTTAGGGGTCGGGGTCCGCCCCAGGGTTAGGGGTCGGGGTCCGTGCCAGAGTTAGGGGTTTGGTCCGTTCCAGGTTAGTAGTTGGACTCCAGGGTCGGGGTTCGCTCCAGGGTTAGGAGTATGCGCCAGGGTTGGGGTTCGGGATTTGCGCCAGGGTTAGGGGTTGGGATCCGCGCCAGGGTTAGGGGTTGGGATCCACGCCAGCGTTAGGGGTCCGTGCCAGAGTTAGGGATTGGGGTCCGTTCCAGGTTATTTGTTGGACTCCAGGGTCGGGATTTGCGGCGGGGTTAGGGGTCTGCGCCAGAGATAGGGGTCGGGGTCCGTTCCAGGGTTCGGTGTCAGGGTCCACGCCAGAGATAGGGGTTGTGGTCCATTCTAGGGTTACTTGTTGGACTCCAGGGTGTGGGTCCGTGCCAGGGTTAGGGGTTGGGATTCATGCCAGGGGTAGGGGTCAGCGGCCTCCTGGCTCCGGATTGTTGGTGACGGCCCAATCTCCATGCGGGGAGCAGGCCATGGATCACACATAGGTGACACCTCAGGAGAAGGCCCGCCTCTGAGACTTCCCATGTATAGGTGTGAGCTCGGCATGAATGGGCTAATGATTGCCGCCCAACGATGGCCCAATTTCTGGGTATAATTCAGCCAGATTCCCTACATAGAGCCACATGTACAGTTTTACTGACACATGACAAGGTTGTAAAACTGGTGTTAAGGGGTTGAAGTGTTCCTGCACCTTTTTAATGTCTCATTGGTGCCCCCCCCCCAATCCTGCTGACGGCTGTTTTATTTTTTTAGGACCCCATCACATTCGACGAAGTGGCCATTGTCTTCTCGGGGGAGGAGTGGGAGATACTCAATGACCAGCAGAGGTCGCTGTATATGGAGGTGATGAAGGAAAACTACGAGCATTTCATCTATTTAGGCAAGTCGCCGTTTCATCGACCTTTAGAGAATGGGAACGTTTTGCGCTTCTCCCCCCGAAATCTTGTCTAGTAGCGGTCCCTCCCCCCCCGCAATGTGCGCCGTGTTTGTGGAACGCGTGGACGCATCTCAGTGTGACCCATCTCAGTGTGACCCGTTGTCTGGGTGCAGATGTTTCTCTTGTGTTCATCACTTTCTTCTCTCTCCCATTTCCTCCTCTCAGGGTTGAAGGTCCCCATCATCTTGTCCTGGCCGCAGCACAGCAATAAGGCCGCCGGTGAGACCGCGCCCCAGAAAATGTCGCCTGAACCCACCAATCCTGAAGGTAGGAGGATTTCCCAACATCTTGGCCATACATGATCTTGCAGTTCCAGGTAGGGGGCGCACACGCACCCTACCTGCGCCGCCATTCGCAGCCTTGGCCGTCAATCATCGGGTCCCGGCCGGAGATTGCCCGCCGGCACCCAGCGACCTCTGAGTATTACCGACGGGGGAGAGACCTGTGTATAAACAGCACAGATCTCTCTGCTGTCAGCTCCTGCACACTGCTTTGTACAGCCATACAAAGCAATGTGCTTCCAGTGTAAAGCACAACACACAGTTAACCCTTTGATCGCCCCAGATGTTAACCCCTTCCTGCCCAGTGCCATTAGTACAGTCACTGCTTTCTAATAGCACTGATCACTGTATTGGTGTCACTGGGGATGCCAGTGACACCGTCAGTTCCCCGCAAGTGTCAGAATGCCCGCCGCAGTCTGGCTATAAGTCGCTGGTCGCCGCCATTACTAGTATAGAAAAAAATAAAAAATCCCAATATCTATACCGCCATTTGTAGACGTAACTTTCACGTAAACGTTTTTTTTTTTTTTTAGCGAAGACACGGAGCAGAATACATTTCGGCCTAAATTTGACAAAATGAGATTTTTAATTTTTTTTACTGGGCATGTTTACTAGCAAAAAGTCAAAGATTGTTTTTTTTTTTTTTTTTTCCTCAAAATTTTCACTTTTTTTGTTTATAGCGCAAAAAAACGCACAGGTGATCAAATACCACCGAAAAGCTCTATTTGTGGGGAAAAAAGGGATGTAATTTTCATTTGGGTGCAGCGTTGCATGACCGTGCAATTGTCAGTAAAGTAACGCAGCGCCGTATCGCAAAAAATGGTGTTTTGGTAACGGCTGTGTAAAGCCACATTAAAAACGTGAGATTTTCAGCTTTTTTTTTTTTTTTTTAGCATTGTGCAGGTGATCAAATACCACCGAAAAAGCTTTATTTAAGGGCAAAAAAAGGACGTAAATTTAATTTGGGTGCGGTGTTGCATGACCGCGCAATTGTCATTTAAAGTAACGCAACGCCATATCGCAAAAAATGGCCGGGTCAGGAAGGGGAGGGGGGAATCCTCTGGAGGGTGAGGGGTTAAGTTATGTGTAATAAAATGGAATGACGCAGGGAAAAAGTATTGAACACGCTAACTGAAATGTTTAATCAAACAATATTTAAAATCTGTTGTTGGTAACAACGGCTTCAAGAATGGAGAATCTAGCGGCATGCGTGGCTCAGGTGGGATTTTGCCCCATTCTTCCACACAGTCTCCAAATCTTGAAGGTTCCATGGGCCTCTTCCATGAACTCTGATCTTTAGTTCCTTCCATAGATTTTCTATTGGATTCCAGTCCTGTGATTGGCTGGGCCATTCTAGCCGCTTTATTGTCTTTCTTTGAAACCAATGGAGAGTTTCCTTGGCTCTGTATTTGGGATCTTGCGAAAATGTCTGCCCTCGTCTCATCTTCATCATCCCGGTAGATGGCAGCAGAAGTTTTGGTCCATTTTCCCATTCATCCCCCCTTCAGATTGCCAGTACCGTATGCTGAAAAACAGCCGCACACCATGATGTTCCCACCACCATGCTTCACAGTTGGGATGGTGTTTGTGGGGTGATGTGCAGTGCCATGTGGCCTGCAAACATGGTGCGTATTATGGCCTCCAGAGTTCCATTTTGGTCTCATCTGACCAGACTATGTTCTTCTCCCAGTATTTCACAGGCTTGTCTAAGTGCCGAAAACGTTAAACGAGCTTCAACATGTTTTTCCTTCTTGCGTGATGACGTGCGTACAGGCCATGGCGGCTGAGTGCATTACTTATTGTTTTCCTTGAAACAATTGTACCTGCTAATTCCAGGTCTTCCTGAAGCTCTCCACAAGTGGTCCTGGGCTCTTGGACAACTCTTCTGATAATTCTTTTCACTCCTGTCAGAACTCTTTCGAGGATCACCTGGTCGTGGCCGGTTTATGGCAAAATGATGTTTTTTTTCCACTTCTGGATCATGGCCCCAGCAGTGCTCGCTGGAACATTTAGAAGTTTCGAAATCCTTCTGTAACCAATGCCTTTCAGTATTTTTTGCAAAAATAAGGTGGTGAAGGTCTTGAGAGCTCTTCACTTTTAACCATCATGATATGTTTCTTGTGTGACACCTTGGTAATGAGACCATTTTTTATAGGCCATCAGTTGAGACTGAACCAGCTGATATTAATTTGCACTGACAAGGGGGCAGAATTGCTTTCTAACTACTGATGGATTTCAGCTGGTGTTTTGGCTTTCCATGCCTTTTTGCACCTCCCTTTCTTCATGTGTTCAATACTTTTTCCCTTAGTCATTCCATTTTATTACACATAACTTGATTTCTGAACTTAAAGCGTTATTAACCTCTTGGCACCGGCCGAATGCAAATGTGCGGCCTCCCGGTGTCTGGGCCTAGACGCCAAGCAGCCGCACATTTGCGTTCTATTAAAAAAAAAAAAAAAAACTCCCTGTATGCTCCCAGCACACATGTCTGGTACTCACGGAAAGGTCCCGATCTCCTCTTTCGATCGGTGACGTGTCACAGCGGTCACATGACCCATAACCCCACCCCGCCTCCCGGCTTCTGAAACCCTTAAAGGCCCGGGAGACGCCGGCGTCAATGGGTTAAACCCTGGACCCATTCTGCTCTTGGAAGATGCAGGATCCCTGATCTATGTCTGATCACGTGCTCTCCCAAGAGGAAAAAAACCTTTCTAGCAATACACTCTAAACTGAGCATGTGCAGTGTGACTCCACATGACATGTCTTATCAGGAGATAAGAGGGGGACACTGGAAGAAGGGGAGGATCAGAGAAGACAGGATCAAACAGCATTTTTACACAGTGCAGAGGATTAACCCCTTAGGTTCCATTGTGAATATAAACAGCATGCTTTACTGCATCTACAGACTGATTGTACTGTTGCGGGTTCATTGTTTTGGTTTCTTTGTATGTGTGGATTGCACGGGTTGTTACCAACATGTGACAGTTTCATGTCAGTAGCACCTTTAGAAATATATTTACCAAGAAAAATGGTGACATGTTGAGTCCCTGTTTTACCTGTCGTAGTTCCTTCTGCAAGTTGAAAATTCTCATTTATCCAGGTTATGGGATAGCTTGGTGATAGCACGGGTGTCCATGTTCAATCATCCCCTTCACGCCGACGTCACACAAATATGCGGCCTCACAGAACTGGGCTTTTTTTTCTCCGTGGGGCCACGTATTTGCGGACCCGTCTTTGTTCTGGGAGCGCTCCCAATTGCGGGTCACATGAGCGCTGTGATAGCCTCTGATTGGATATCACAGTGACCAGTCACTGTACAGTCCATCCCCCTTGTTTTTTGTTAACTATATATGGAGAGAGATACATTGTATCTCTTTCTCCTTGCATTGAGGGGAAAAAAAGTTAAAAAAAGTTAAAAAAAAAAAAAAGATAAATATTAATGTGGGCCATAGATGGAATGAAAAACGGCCGAAAATCCGCCGGAAAAAAAAAAATCAGCTGATTTTTGCATAGTTAGTGCGGTAATAAGTCAGCCATTTTTAGTGATGTTTGCCCTTTTTGGATTATCGGTCCTGCTGGAAAATAATCGGGCAAATTTGTCGTTCTGGCGATTTTCGCGGCAATGATGGACAAATCTACCGATCTTTTTCCGATTTTAAAAAATGCGCGTGAGCAGTGACATGAAGGAAGGAAAAAAATAGAATATGAATGACAAGAAATAAAATATGAATAAAATGAATACAATATAAAGAAGAAATAGAATATGAAGAAAAAAGAATTTCAGTCCGATATTATATTTGACATTTTAAAAGTATAGCAACATTGTATCTATTTGTATCCGAATAGAAACATCTGTAGCTGAAATGGATACAATGTTGCAACTTTTTCTTCTTCATATTCTATTTCTTCTTTTTATTCATATTCTATTTCCTCTTTTTATTCATATTCTATTTCCTCTTCATATTCTATTTCTTCTTCATATTCTATTTCCTCTTCATATTCTATTTCTTCTTCATATTCTATTTCTTCTTCATATTCTATTTCTTCTTCATATTCTATTTCTTCTTCATATTCTATTTCTTCTTCATATTCTATTTCCTCTTTTTATTCATATTCTATTTCTTCTTTTTATTCATATTCTATTTCTTCTGCATATTCTATATAATTGCTGGCCGTAGACGGGATAAAAATCGGCTGACTTTTTTCTTACCAATGGTGGTAACGTCGGCTGATTGAACGACCGATTTTTTTTTCATTTTTCTAAAAAAAACAAAACGTCCGGTTTTCTCCCTGTCTATGGTCTGCATAAATGTAAAAAAATACCTAGATCAAGGTTTGATCTAGTTCAGTGCCAGGGTTAGTGTTTGGGTCAAGGTCAGGGTCAAAGGTCAGGATTTTTTTTATTTTTTTTTATATTGGTATCGGTGTCAGTGTGTTTGAGGTGAAACAAAATGCGCACTATTGTTTCTGGGCTGTACTCCGGGTACAAACACCAAATAACATACACATATATGGTGTCGCTGCGATTGTCAAGAGCTGGAAAATGTATTTTGTTTTTTTCTTTGGTAGGTTATGGCAGTAACAAACACACAGATAAATTTAAAATAATTTTTTTTTCTTTTTACTATTTTGGGCCAGATTTACTTTGATAATAAAAAAAAATAAAAAAATCAGGAGATATCCATTACCATTTACCACCAAGTGAAAGCCCAATTTGTCCTGAAAAACCGCGGTATGATCCACCTGGATGTACAAAGTAGTTGTGATGATACGGACGGTTTTACTAACACGTCAAAGTTGTAAAATTGTGCTTAGGCATTAAGATTTGTTTTACCCTTAGATGTGAAGGGGTTAATGACATCCATTAACCACTTCCCGACCGGCCGGTGCATATAAACGGCCGGACGGTGGCAGTGCAGCGTCGGGTGGCCGTTTGTAAACGGCCTCCCCACACCCTGCTTGTGCGCGCTCCCTCGGAGCGCGCAGCACCGCGATCTGGTGCCCGCTGTGTCCTCCGGACACAGTGAAACACCGATCGTCGGACGGGACCTCTGTACGAGGTCCCGATCATGTGATCACTGATTGGCCAATCAGTGATCACATGCAAAGTAGTAAGCAAGATGTCACTTGTGACATCATTGCTTACTATGTGTGAAATCTGTGAGTGATCACAGAGATCACATGGTACAGGGCTATTCACAACAGCCTTGTACCATGTGACAAGCTGTGACCAATCACAGCTCACTCAGTACTTCTCAATGAGTGCAAGAATGCACACAGAGAGACAGAGAAATGATTGCTTTTACATCCTATATGGGTGCAAAAGAAATCAGTGTAAAAAAAAAAAAATATCACACCCCCCCCCCCCCCCCACAAGTAGTACAGTGTCACCATGGTGATACTGTACTGCTAGGGTGACGGTATGTAAAAAAAAAAATAAAAATAGAAAAATAATATAAAAAAATAATATAAAAATGTAAAAATAAATGTTTAAAAATTATAATTTTTGGTTATTAACTAATTTGGATTTTTTTTTTACTAAAAAGATAACGGAATAAATTTTGGCAAAGATTTATGATGAAATATTATTTATTTGCAAAATGTTATTAAAAAAAACACTTTTTTAAAAATATTTTGGACTTTTTCATTTACATAGCAAAAAAAATAAAAATCTCAGCGGTGAATAAATACCACCAAAACAAAGCTTTATCTGTCTCAAAAAAATGGTAAAAAATTCATTTGGGTACAGTGTGGCATGACTGCACAATTGTCATTCAAAGTGTGATAGCGCTGAAAGCTGAAAACTGCCCTGGTTAGGAAGGGGGGGAAAGTGTCCGGACTGGAAGTGGTTAAAAAAAAAACACTCCGCAAAAAAAAAAAATGCTGGTGCGATGCAAATTGAGCCCATAGAAAAGGAATAGACTCAACGCTCTGCAAAGAATTGCATTTGATTTGAAAAGGAATGTGGTGTGATTGCTGTCCGAATCGCATGTGATTTCCTGCACCACGATAGTGAACCCGTGCTTAAGGAGGGATGCTAACCCTAGGTTCACATCTGTGCGGGTGGTGCGGCTGCGGATCCACACGAAAATCCGTGAAGCCGCACCACCCACACAGAGGAATGCGGACCCGCGGGCGGGTGCCATTAGTTCTAATGGCACGCCGCCCGCACTGGAAAACCCAACCGTACTGGGAACCGAGGAAGTGCAGGGACTTCTTCCCTGCGTGTCACGGGGCACGTGAGTCCATTCAAATGAACGGGCTCTGGTGCCCATGCAAACTGCGGCCCGCACGGCTGCATAGATGTGAACTGCGGGTTTACTGCCTGTCAGTATGAGGTAAATTTGCCTTCTACCTGCCTGGTAGTTCTTCTTTTAACGTGGATCCCTGTTGGATCTACGGTAGGTATAAACCACCGCGGAGCAAGTTCCCTCTCAAAGGTACGCTTCCAAAACACTCCCAGGTTGGGCCCAGGAACCGTCAGGTTGTTTCCAGTTCGTATAGACCAGGGGGTCTCCAAACTTTTTAAAGAAAGGGCCAGTTTAGTGTCCTTCAGGATTTAGGGGGTCCGTACTTGGCCAGTGTGAGTAGAAAATGCCTTGGCATCAGTGGGAGTAAATACGGCCCCAGCATTGGTTTCCACAGGAAGAATAGTGCGCCATTGACGGTGTCAGTGGAAGGATTAGTGCCCCTTCATTGGTTTTAGCAGGAGGAATAGTGCCTCATGGTTGGTATCAATGGGGGGAATCGTGCCTCATCGACGATGTCGGGAGGAGTAGTGCTCCATCATTGGTCCTAGCAGGAGGAATAGTGCCCCATTGTTGGTTTTAGCAGGAGGAATAGTGGCCCATGGTTGGTGTCAGTGGGAGGAATAGTGCCTCATCGACTGTGTCAGTGGGAGGAGTAGTGCTCCTTCATTGGTGTCAATGGGAGTAGTAGTGCCCCATCATTGGTCTTAGCAGGAGGAATAGTGCCCCATCATTGGTCTTAGCAGGAGGAATAGTGCCTCATTGTTGGTTTTAGCAGAAGGTAGTGGTCCATGGTTGTTATCAATGGGGAGAGTAGTGCCTCATCAACTGTGTCAGTGGGAGGAATAGTGCCTCATCGTTGGTTTTAGCAGGAGGAGTAGTGGTCCATGGTTGGTATCAATGAGGGGAATAGTGCCTCATCGACGGTGTCAGTGGAATAGTGCCCCATTGTTGGTGTCAGTGGGAGGAATAGTGTCCCATCATTGGTGTCAGTGGGAGGAATAGTGCCCCATCATTGGTGTCAGTGGGAGGAATAGTGCCCCATCATTGGTATCAGTGGGAGGAATAGTGCCCCATCATTGATGTCAGTGGGAGGAATAGTGCACCATCATTGGTATCAGTGGGAGGAATAGTGCCCCATCATTGGTGTCAGTGGGAGGAATAGTGCCCCATCATTGGTGTCAGTGGGAGGAATAGTGCCCCATCATTGGTGTCAGTGGGAGGAATAGTGCCCCATCATTGGTGTCAGTGGGAGGAATAGTGCCCCATCATTGGTGTCAGCGGGAGGAATAGTGCCCCATCATTGGTGTCAGCGGGAGGAATAGTGCCCCATCATTGGTGTCAGCGGGAGGAATAGTGCCCCATCATTGGTGTCAGCGGGAGGAATAGTGCCCCATCATTGGTCTTAGCGGGAGGAATAGTGCCCCATCGTTGATCTTAGCAGAAGGAATAGCGGCCCATGGTTTGTATCAATGGGGGGGGGGGAATAGTGCCTCATCGAAGGTTTCAGTGGGAGTAATAGTGCCCCATCATTGGTCTTGGCAGGAGGAATAGTGCCTCATGGTTGGTATCAATGGGAGGAATCGTGCCTCATCGACGATGTTGGTGGGAGGAGTAGTGCCCAATCATTGGTCTTAGCAGGAGGAATAGTGCCCCATTGTTGGGATTATCAGGAAGAGTAGTGGTCCTTGGTTGGTATCAGTGGGAGGAATAGTGCCTCATTGATGGTGTTAGCAGGAGGAATAGTGCCCCATCATTGGTCTTAGCAGGAGGAATAGTGCCCCATTGTTGATTTTAGCAGGAGGAGTGGAGCCTCATCAGTGGTGTAAGTTGGAGGAATAGTGTCCCAATGGCCGGATAGAGTCAAGCAAAGGGCCGCATCTGGCCCCCGGGCCATAGTTTGGAGACCACTAATATAGAGGAATGCCCTGAATAACTGGATGTAGTAGAAAGATCATTACATTGGTGAGAGCTCTGGAAGACCCAGGGCTGGAGATGAATTAGATAAGGACTAAAATGTCCGGCGATTATCTGCTCCTGTCCAAATTAATCATTCTAGCTTTGGAATGTGCGCACACTGGAAGAGACTCGCACTGACACACAAGTTGTCTATGAACACTTCTTTAATTTATTGAAATGAAAACGTGAGTTTATATATGCCAAATGATGCGAACATCACGTGAGAACAGCAGAAGCATTATTAGTCTTTGATTGGTCACTTTACACGAAAACAATCTTCTCCGGAATATAGGCGTGACCTTCTTCTAAATCTTATCTATAGAAAGAAAAACATTCCTTTGTCTTCGAAACCACACGATGGGAGGGGGTCGGTGCATGTGAGCAGACACCTCCCGAGCAAGGATTTCTTAAAGTACCACAAAGCCCAGCAGGCAGAAAATATACACACAACGGGGTTTTTTTTTTTTTTTTAATTTTTACTACTATGGCGGCGATCAGTGACTTACAGCGAGATGGCGGTGGGCATTCTGACACTGGCAAGGGGGAACTGACTTGGTGTCACTGACATCCCCAGTGACACCCGTACAGTGATCAGTGCTAATAAAAAGCACTGACGCTGTACTAATGGCACTGGACAGGAAGGGGTTAACATGAGGGGCGATCAAAGGGTTAACAGTGTGCTGTTTTACTAACGGTGCTGCGTCTGTGTACTTCACTGTAAGCATGCTGCTTTGTATGGCTCTGCTGTGCACAGCCATGCAAGGCAGTGTGCACGAGCTGACAGGGAGGAGAACTGTTTGGTTTACAAACAGTTCTCCTCCCCGTCGGAGATCCTCAGCAGTCGTCGGTGGGTAATCGCCAGCCGGGAACCGGTGATTGACAGCCGCGGCCACGAATGGTGGCGCGGGTAGAGCGCACGGTTCGTGCACACCCCCTACCCGGAAATGCAAAATCATGTATATATACGTGATTTTGCGCACCCCTGTAGCAGTATTTCTGCTATAGGGTGGACGGGAAGCGGTTAAACAACTGTAGTATCCGGCTGCAACATAACAACCATGGGAAAAAGTGAAGGGGGTCTGAATACTTTTTGAATGCGCTGCATAGTGTATTCATGTAAAACCAAGATGGATCCAGGGGCGGACTGACCATTTGGAAACTCGGGCACTGCCCGAGAGCCCGGGGTCAGTAGGGGGCCCCATGAGATGCCCCTGGTACCTTTTTCATAGGCTTTTTTGAGTTTTGGGCGAGGACACAGGGGCCCCATGATCCCCTATTGCCCGGGGGCCCCATGAATTGTCAGTCCGCCCCTGGATGGATCACATTAGTTCTCGGAGAACTTTAGAGGCTTAGATTATGATTTGTTAACCTCTTCTGTTTGTGTTTTGTGACAGATCCTGCAGCCAATCACGTGCAAGAGAAGAGTCCACCAGAGGAGCCGAAGGACTCGTATAGCCATCCTGGGAACGGAGCCATTAAAAGATCCTCCAAGAGGGCTCGACTTAGTAAAAACTCAGATGAGCGGAGTGGGAACTCGATCGGCCAGGACGAGAACGTGGAGCGTCCAGCTGCGCACACCAGAAACCTCCGAGCGCGCAGACAGTACTTCTGCCAGCACTGTGAGAAATGCTTCAACTACAGTTCGGCCTTGGAAGCTCACCTCCGCGTGCACAGCGGGGACAAACCGCACAAGTGCGGCGACTGCCATCAGTCCTTCAGTTACAAGTCCGAGCTGATAGTTCACCGTAGGAAACACTCCAAGTCCTCCAAAAGTACATCCAATGGTGTGCAAGAGGAACCTCCAACCAAAGCTGCGCCTTCCGCCAAAGCTGCGCCTCAAGAGTCCATGCCGCCAGATACAAGTATTAACGGGACCTCAGAGGCCAACAACACGAGTGAAGAACGTGTCGCGAGTCCCGTTTCCCAGACTGTCCCGAACTCCCAGCCGAGCACCAGTAGCAGCGCGCCCGCCGTCCTCCCTCAAAAAGAAAGCGACAAGCCTCTGAAATGCAATTTCTGTGAGAAACGGTTTAACGACAGGTCGATCATGGAAGCCCATCATCGAATCCACACTGGGAAGCTGGCATACCCTTGTACGATGTGCGACATGAGCTTCTCAAAACCGTCCTTGCTCGCGGCTCACAACAACACGCACAAGGAAGGCAAGCCTTTCCAGTGCGACCAGTGCGACAAGAACTTCAACGACCAGTCGCTCCTCGTGGCCCATAAGAGGACCCACACCGGGGAGAAGCCTCACAAGTGCAGCCACTGCAACAAATGGTTCCCCAACCGCAACAGCTTGGTGGAACACGAAGAGTGCCACCTGAAACCCAAGCCGTACAAGTGCCGGCACTGCGAGAAGAGCTTCAACGACAAGACCCTGCTCATCACCCACGAGGGAGTGCACACGGATACGAAACCCTTCAAGTGCACTCAGTGCAACGAGAGCTTCTTCTTGAAGACGCAGCTGGTGGCCCACCAGGCCAACCATGGTCCCGATAAACCCTATCCATGCCACCAGTGCGAGAGGAGCTTCAACAAGAAAGAGACTCTCTTGGCTCATATCCGGGTGCACAACGTGCAGAGCCTGCAAGTGCAGAAAAAGCTTAAGCCATGAGGCGGCGGGTGACTGCGGTTATGTCATAAAGAACACTTTGCAAGAGCAGCTTCTTTACTACAGAATGAAGTGGGACAATGCGGCACAAGGACCGCCATAGACAAGGAGCCATCTACTATCCCTCAGGCGTTGACCTCCAATATGCTGCCTTCTATATTTCTTTGTGCATGGCTGCCTCTTGGTGCTTGGACACTTTTTGCTTTTTTGCATTTGTTTTGTTTTCTTCTCCACAAATGGCTTTGGAAAATGAATTCACCTCTTAAACTTTTGTTGCCCTCGTTTGGGACTTCTATCACCCTATAGTTTCTGTAGGTTTGAAGACCACGAAGATCCAGGCTGGTCCTCATGAACTTGTAGAGCCTCTTGTGTTAACTCTGAGACTGAGGACTGTCCCTCCCTTGTTTCGGAAGGTATCAGTCTGATATTAAATAATTGTTTTTTTTTTGAAGAGCATACATTGGTCTGTGCAGAAGAACATACGTAAGGGACATGGGTCTGTGCAGAAGAGCATACGTAAGGGACATGGGTCTGTGCAGAAGATCATGCGTAAAGGATGTGTGTCTGTGCAGAAGAGCATACGTAAGGGACATGGGTCTGTGCAGAAGAGTATACGTAAGGGACATGGGTCTGTGCAGAAGAGCATACGTAAGGGACATGGGTCTGTGCAGAAGAGCATACGTAAGGGACATGGGTCTGTGCAGCAGAGCATACGTAAGGGACCTGTGTCTGTGCAGCAGAGCATACGTAAGGGACCTGTGTCTGTGCAGAAGAGCATACGTAAGGGACCTGTGTCTGTGCAGAAGAGCATACGTAAGGGACCTGTGTCTGTGCAGAAGAGCATACGTAAGGGACATGGGTCTGTGCAGCAGAGCATACGTAAGGGACCTGTGTCTGTGCAGCAGAGCATACGTAAGGGACCTGTGTCTGTGCAGAAGCGCATACGTAAGGGACCTGTGTCTGTGCAGAAGAGCATACGTAAGGGACCTGTGTCTGCAGAAGAGCATACGTAAGGGACCCGTGTCTGTGCAGAAGAGCATACGTAAGGGACCCGTGTCTGTGCAGAAGAGCATACGTAAGGGACCTGTGTCTGTGCAGAAGAGCATACGTAAGGGACCTGTGTCTGTGCAGAAGAGCATACGTAAGGGACCTGTGTCTGTGCAGAAGAGCATACGTAAGGGACCTGTGTCTGTGCAGAAGAGCATACGTAAGGGACCTGTGTCTGTGCAGAAGAGCATACGTAAGGGACCTGTGTCTGTGCAGAAGAGCATACGTAAGGAACATGTGTCTGTGCAGAAGAGCATACGTAAGGAACCTGTGTCTGTGCAGAAGCGCATGCGTAAAGGACATGTATCTGCGTGGACAATGCGTCGGCTCTCACCCTGACCATGTAGGACTTCTCACATAGCACATCCTACACTTAGCCTGGAGCCCCTGACAGTTGTCACATCTTTTTAGGAAGATTTGGGTGACAGTGGGTATGTTTTACGTCTTTAATCTTCTTTTTTTTTTTTTTTTTCATACAGATTAAAGTAGATGTAAACCCAATCACCAAAATCTCATGTCTTTACCATATTCACATTATTTTTTTTTTAAATTGATTTTCAGTCCTTTTACATTTGCAGCTTTTAGTAAAATAGCACCTGGTGATCCTGCCAGGAAGGTGGTTGTTTGGGCACTTCCTGTTAAAGTGTTGCTAAACCCAAGACCCTGCATTCGCTGTATTCACTATATCTGCTCTCCCCGTACCCGCATTCACTATATCCGCTCTCCCCGTACCCGCATTCACTATATCCACTCTCCCTGGACCCTGCATTCACTATATCTGGTCTCCCCGGACCCTGCATTAACTATATCTGCTCTCCCCGTACCCCGCATTCACTATATCTGCTCTCCCCGGACCCTGCATTAACTATTTCTGCTCTTCCCGGACCCTGCATTAACTATTTCCGCTCTTCCCGGACCCTGCATTAACTATTTCCGCTCTTCCCGGACCCTGCATTCACTATATCCGCTGTCCCCGGACCCCGCATTCACTATATCCGCTGTCCCCGGACCCCGCATTCACTATATCCGCTCTCCTCGGACCCCGCATTCACTATATCGGGTCTCCCCGGACCCCGCATTCACTATATCGGGTCTCCCCGGACCCCGCATTCACTATATCGGGTCTCCCCGGACCCCGCATTCACTATATCGGGTCTCCCCGGACCCCGCATTCACTATATCGGGTCTCCCCGGACCCCGCATTCACTATATCGGGTCTCCCCGGACCCCGCATTCACTGTATCGGGTCTCCCCGGACCCCGCATTCATTGTATCGGGTCTCCCCGGACCCCGCATTCACTGTATCGGGTCTTCCCGGACCCCGCATTCACTGTATCGGGTCTCCCCGGACCCCGCATTCACTATAGCCGCTGTCCCCGGACCCCGCATTCACTATAGCCGCTGCCACCCCCACCCGCCGTTCGGTAGTTCTCAGCCTTACCTGAGAAACCGTTGAACGATCCTGGCACTGGGCATAGAGATGAGTGAAGGAAAGATGGCCTCCACTCATCTCTATGTCCTTGAAGGACCGGAGCGTTGTCACTTCTGGTTCCGGGCATTTTCTTTTTTCTTTTCAAAGCACTAGATCAGGGGTCCTCAAAGATTTTAAACAGGGCCAGTACACTGTCCCTCAGACTGTTGGAGGGCCGGACTATAGTTTAAAAATAAAACTATGAACAAATGCGGACACCGTACAGGAGATGACCAGAGACTGCGGACACAGTACAGGAGATGACCAGAGACTGCGGACACAGTACAGGAGATGACCAGAGACTGCGGACACAGTACAGGAGATGACCAGAGACTGCGGACACAGTACAGGAGATGACCAGAGACTGCGGACACAGTACAGGAGATGACCAGAGACTGCGGACACAGTACAGGAGATGACCAGAGACTGCAGACACAGTACAGGAGATGACCGGAGACTGCGGACACGGTACAGGGGATGACCGGAGACTGCGGACACGGTACAGGGGATGACCGGAGACTGCGGACACGGTGCGGGAGATGACCGGAGACTGCGGACACAGTACAGGAGATGACCAGAGACTGCGGACACAGTACAGGAGATGACCAGAGACTGCGGACAGTACAGGAGATGACCGGAGACTGCGGACACGGTACAGGAGATGACCGGAGACTGCGGACACGGTTCAGGAGATGACCGGAGACTGCGGACACGGTACAGGAGATGACCGGAGACTGCGGACACGGTACAGGGGATGACCGGAGACTGCGGACACGGTGCGGGAGATGACCGGAGACTGCGGACACGGTGCGGGAGATGACCGGAGACTGCGGACATACAACGGCGGCGGGAATACTGGGCCGGCCGCTCCATAAGACGCACAGACATTTCCCCCCAAGTGTGTCTTATGGAGCAAAATATACGGTAAATGCAGGACACCTTGTTGGGTCAGATCTGTGTACAATGTAAAGAGAGAGAGGAGGGGGGAGAGAAAGGAGGGGGGGGGGGGGAAAGGGAGGGGGAGAGAGGGAGGAGATCGATCATCTATTGCACTTATCTAGGGTCCGTGGCCGTGATACCCAACATGCAGTGATGGAGTCTCCTCTCTTGCTCCCCCTCTTCATGGTCCGCTCTAGGCTCCGCCCTCCGGCCGTGACGGTTGCATGCACTAAATGGAATAGATGGCCAGCTGGCTGCAGAGAGGCCTGGTGAGTGGTGCGGGTTCATAAGCCGAGACCACCTTCCCCTCTTCTAGAATTGCTGATCCCGCCCTCTTGCCTCCCGCCCGAGCCCTGCCGAGTTCTCCTGACCTGCCAAACCCTAGTCCCATGCCTCGCGGCAGACACGCCCCTGCCCGGCGGGCTGGATAAATGTCCTTGGCGGGCCGCAGTTTGAGGACCCCTGCACTAGATCAATGCTTTTTTTTTTTTTTTTTTTATCCAATGCTTTACATTGCAGAGGAGAGATGTGTACAGTTTTAAAGCGTGACATGTTTGGTGTCTATTTACTCGGCGTAACATCCTCTTTCATATTTTATAAGAAATTGGGGTATATATTGTTTTTTTTTTTAATCCGTGTATTTTTTTCCAAAAAATATATATTAATTTTTAAAAACTGCGTGTTTCAGTTTTTGGCCAAGTACATTTTGAATTTAATTTTCGGCACCAGAATTTTCATTTGGGTGCACCACTACTAAATACCTTTTCTCATCAGCAATATATAGCAGTCTTGTGACTTCTATCAGTGTCCAGAAGAGCGTTGGTTAAAGCTTGTAGGAGGAGTTTTCATTCGGCTCTAGGAGGATGCAGAACCCCTGACCTCTGTCTGGACAGTGCTGATTGGCCCTGTGCTGATCACATGCACTCTCCTAAGAATGAAAAAAACCTCTAACAATGCACACCAGGGGTGGAAATTTTTGAAAAAACTCCTTGTGGACCCCAATCTACTTGTCCCTCATGACAATCTGCTTGTCCTGATGGAAATTTAATTTTTTTTTTTTCTAACCAAAACCGTGTTTAAATTGGAGGTGATTTTAGGAATGTCGGGGGGGGGGGGGGCTTTTAAAAACAAAAGGGGCTTTATGGCGACCTAAACATGTAATATTTTTACCATTGTGCTGTTATCTCCTCCCCCCCTCCCCCCCGCCTGTCTCCAGCACCGCCCCCGAGGACTAGCAGGAAGGGGAGAGACCTTGCAGTGTATTGAGCAACGATTGGCTGCTCGTCAGGAAAGGGGAGTGTCAGGCTTATACTTTATCCCTTTCGCTGCCAGAGCCGGTTTTGCGTTTTTTGCACACGGTTAAAAAAATCATTTTAGGCCTGAAGATTACACAAAACCCCCAAACATGATATATTTTCTGAAAGCAGAGACCCTAGAGAATACAATAGTGGTAGTTCAAATTTTTTTTATGTCGTCTGATTTTACCGCAAAATTTTAGTAAAAAATATTTTAGGGCACAAAAAAAGCAATAAATTACCCTTTTTTTTGTAAAATCTAAAAAACGATGTTGCAGCGAGTAAATGGATATCCAACATGTCAAACCTTAAATTTGTGTGCGTTCGGGAAATGGCGAAGAACTTCGGTCCCCTATATTTTCTATAGGAGACACTTTTGAAGCTCCTTCTAGTTTACCATTTTAGTGTTATGGAGAATGTCGCTCTCGTTCTGGCGTGCGCGGTGATGTGACGTGTATCGCAATCGACGGTTTCATGCGTAGGCGCCCCAGCGCGTGCTTTTATGTTTGTATGTGAGGGTGGGGGCCTCAATACCTTTTTGGGGGGGATGGTATGTGCTTGGGTGTAACTTTCGTTTTTCACTTTTTTTTTTTTCCCCATCACATAGGGGACAAAGTCCCCTATGTGATGATTTTTGGTGACAGGTTCTCTTTGAGACATCCAAGCTCTAAAAGACCCTTCATGTCTCCCCTCTGCTCCCCTGAATGTAATGCTGTGCACAACGCACCATATTACATTCATTCCCGGGGATTGTATTACAATCTCCAGGGGGACCTGGAAGTGACATCACTTCCGGGTCAGCACAAGGGGAGGGGAGCTGACATGTCTGCTCTACTCCCTCCCCTCTAGCCGACGGCAAGCCGGGCCCGCAAATGGGCAAGCGGAGCCCGGGAAACCGCACACCGTGGGCGTGGAGAGGCTGGCACTGTGTGGAAGCAATCTGCGGCAGCGCTGCTGCCGATTGCTTCCACCTGACAGGTGAGCCCGCTGCTTGCCTGCAGCAGGGCTAAAGGAAGAAGAAAACTACCTGCCCGGCGCCCAGAACTACATGTCCCGGGCGATACGAATCCAACATCCCTGCACACCAAACTGGGCATGTGCAGAATGTCTCCACACGATATGTCTTGGAGATGATGGGGACAGTGGAAGAAGGGGAGGATCAGAGAAGACAGGATCAAACAGCCTTTTTACACAATGCAGAGGATTAACCCCCTAGGTTCCACAGCGAGTATAACAAGCATGCTTTACTACAGGGCTTAAAATTTCAAGTCCTGGGCTACAAGCCAGGCCTTAAGAGTTACTCCCCAACAACAAACAGACACCTGTACGCACATACAGACATGTACATAAATACACACATGCACAGAGACACGTGCACACACACACACAGACATGTATACACGCACAGGCACGTACAGACACGCATACACAGAAATATGCACAGACACGTACGTACATACACAAACACATGTACATGCACACACAGGCACATGTACGCAGACACATACTTGTACATACACACGCTGTTAAGTGCTCTCTCCTAAAGCCATCACTGGCTGACAGAGGATCATGTGACCAGATTGAGCTGAAATTAGAGACACACACACACCTATAAAAAGTTGCAGTACTTCGTTGTTCACTCACAGAGTCGGGTACTGCACTCTAGGGGGAGGCGGAGAGCACAGTATACACTCCTTCCTTTGCTTTCACTGCGCTCAGCTATGGAGCAGTCTGACGGCTCCCAGTGCCACTGACAGATCCGGCCTGAGCGCCGAGCCTGCTCAGCAAGACGGCCCTGGGGGAGACACTCGCCCCCACCATAATTTCCACTCGCTGTTGGCGAGCAGGCGAGTGGAAATTTCAAGGCCAGCTTTACTGCATATACAGACTGAGTTTCCTGTTGTGGGTTTAGTAACACTTGACAAGGTGACAACGCTCTGTCCGTGTCTCGCAGTTGTGCTCCTGCGTTGTCACATACAGACTTTGAATGGAGAGTACAAGTGGCTGTTTTGCACACGTTACACAGGCACGGCCCACTGTTCTCACCATCAGGAATCCCGTCCTGTGAAATGCCTGGCAGCTATTGCTGGAGTCCATGTAGCCGGGAAGAGGCTGCAGTAGTGCGACGACACCTAAGCAAAGTTGAAAACAAGAAATGACAACATGGGGGGAGAGTTAGGCTCCTTTCACACGGGAAGACCGATCGGCTCAGTTTTGTGGGCGGACCCTCCATTCTCATTAGGGGGCGCCATGTCCATTTACACCAATCGGATGACAGTCAGATGTAACCGGACAGGTGGTATGTTTACATCCAGCCGCCCATTGGGGACACCGGGGCTGTGTCCACTCTACATAAGTGGTGCATACATGGACCAGCCATCTGCTCAGTGGACAGATTAGAGACACAAACACCTATAAAAAGTTGCAGTACTTCGTTGTTCACTCACAGAGCTGGGTAGTGCACTCTAGGGGGAGGCAGAGAGCACAGTATACACTCCTTCCTTTGCTTTCACTGCGCTCAGCTATTGAGCAGTCTGACGGCTCCCAGTGCCACTGACAGATCCGGCCTGAGCTGTGAGCCTGCTCAGCAAGACGGCCCTGGGGGAAGCTAAGCACGTGGAGCCCGCCCTCGCTTTGTTTGGTCACCTCATGTTGGATTAATGTGGGTTTTTTTTTTTGTTTTTGTAGTAGTATGACCGGCTGGGCAGGCAAAGCCTGTGGTTGTGATCACTGCTTCTATTTCAATATTCAGTATTAATGTTCTGGTTTTATTTCCCCAATATTCCTTTTTAAAGTGAATGTACTCTGCTGCAGGCTGGTCCACATTCCGGGTGGTGACCTGGTATACCCTTCCCAACCAGTTCAGTATCCTGGACTAAAGAGTGAGCGCACACCGTGTGATCGCTGACCGACTTCTGTATTCATAAAATGTCACCATAGACACTGGGAACAGAAATTCTAATTAACATGATGCTTCCCCTGAGAAAGTGCTGTGAGCACCACGGGACGTGTCAGAACCTCCCCCCACCCCCCATGTTCTACATCTATATAATCGAAGGTAAGGTGACCGCGCTCACTTGCTGTGAACTTCTTCCTCCATTTTACAGGATTTGATTTTTTTTTTTCCTGCCTGGTGGGAGTGGCCTGAGCAGGGATATTGCCGATAATGGAAACCACAGGGACACCTCATCTAAAATGCAATAAAGTCTTTTTGATGAAATGCAAACGCGTCTCTGTTCTTCAAGGTGATCTAAACAAATATTTTTTCTTGTAGTAATAATTTTTATTGCGTACTTCAACAGGAGAAGACATCTTACAGAAACATAAAAAAGATGCAATATATCTAAACAAAGAAAAACAACCAATTTCATCAGTCAGATACAACAATATTCCACCATATTTAACCGCTTCCGAGCCGCCCTATAGCAGAAGTACTGCTACGGGGCGGCACGGCTGCGCAAAAATATATACAGTGTGTATACAGTGAAGGAAATGCATATTTGATCTGCGGATTTGAATGTTCGCCCCTCACAAAGAAATGATCGGTCTAAAAATCGAATGTTCGGTGTATTGTAACACCGAGAGACAGAATAGCAACAAATTCAGCAGAAATGCGTCTAACAAAGGATGACTGATCTGCATGTTCAGGAGGGAAATAAGGATTTGATCCCCTTCACAAAACATGACTTAGTACTTGGTGGCAAATCCCTTGTTGGAAATCACAGAGTTCAGACGTTTCCTGGAGTTGGCCCCCAGGTTCGCACACATCTCAGGAGGGATTTTGGTCCACTCCTCTTGGCAGATCCTCTCCAAGTCATTAAGGTTTGGTGGCTGACGTTTGGCAACTCAAACTTTCAGCTCCCTCCACAGATTTTCAATCGGATTAAAGGCTGGAGACTGGCTAGGCCACTCCAGGACCTTAATGTGCTTTTTCTTGAGCCGCTCCTTTGTTGCCTTGGCCGTGTGTTTTGGGTCATTGTCATGCTGGATCACCCATCCACCACCCATTTTCAATGTCCTGGCTGAGGGAAGAAGGTTCTCACCCAAGATTTGATGGTACATTGCCCCATCCATCGTCCCTTTGATGCGGTGCAGGTGTCCTGTCCCCTTAGCAGAAAAAACACCCCCAATGCAGAATGTTTCCACCACCATGTTTCACAGTTGGGATGGTGTTCTTGGGGTCATAGGCAGCATTCCTCCTCCTCCAAACACAGCGAGTTGAGCTGATGCCAATGGGCTGGATTTTGGTCTCCTCTGACCACAACACTTTCCACCATTCCTCCTCTGCATCATTCAGATGTTCAGTGGCAGACTTCAGACGGGCCTGGACATGTGCTTTCTTGAGCAGAGGGACCTTGCGGGCACTGCAGGATTTCAGTCCTTGTCGGCGTAGTGTGTTACCAATTGTTTTCTTGGTGACTGTGGTCCCAGCTGCCTGGAGATCATTGACAAGATCCTCACGTGTAGTTCTGGGATGATTCCTCACTGTTCTCATGATCACTGACACTCCACGAGGTGAGATCTTGCACGGTGCACCAGACCTAGGGAGACTGACACTTGTTTTGTGTTTCTTCCATTTGTGAATGATTGCACCAACTGTTGTCACCTTCTCACCAAGCTGCTTGGCCATAGTTTGGTAGCCCAGTCCAGCCTTGTGTAGGTCTACCATCTTGTCCATGACATCCTTGGACAGCTCTTTGGTCTTTGCCATGGTGGAGAGTTTGGAATCTGATGGTTTGATTGCTCCTGTGGACAGGTGTCTTTTATACAGGTAACACAATGAGATTAGCAGCACTCCCTTTAAGAGACTGCTTCTAATCTCAGCTTGTTACCTGTATGAAAGACACCTGGGAGCCAGAAATCCTGCTGAATGATAGGGGATCAAATCCTTCTTTCCCTCATGAACATGCAGATCCGTCATCATTTGTTAGACGCATTTCTGCTGAATTTGTTGTTGTATTCTGTCTGTGTTACAATACAGCGAACATTCGATTTTTAGACCGATCATTTATTTTTGAGGAACACATTAGGGAGAGTTTAGGGCCTGCTGTAGATGGTGGAACTTTCTTCCAGATTGTGGCCAGCTGGGGGCGTCTTTCCCATTGGGTGGAGTGGTGGTGGTACTCCGGGGAGGTGTCAGTAACAGCAGGATCACCAGGATGACATAAGTCTAGAGCGCGGTGCATTGCTATTTTCTGTTTCGTTTTATGATTGCAAAATAATGAATGCTTTCCAAGTTTTTGTTAAATTTAGATTTTGTTGAAAAGATGAATAAAAAAGGATTTCATTAAAAGTTATTTTCACATTTTAAAACCCCATCCAAAACTGGAATGCCCCATCCCTTCCTTTTCGGTTTGCCCTAAGACCTTGGGTCTGTGTTTAGATTTAGTTAGGTCCATATATATTTGGACACAGGCATAGTTTTTTTTTTTCTTTCCAGGTATTTACCAAAAAAACATTCCAGCTCTAGTTCTATAATGGATATGGGCGGACAGTGCGCACTCTCAGGTGTAATTGGAGGGTATGTACATCCAGATTGGAGGAAGGGTTTAGGAATTACAGCTCTTAAGAGTAACCATCCCCCCTTTTTTCAAGGGACCAAAAGTAATTGGACAAATGAATTAAAAGCTGTTTCAGGGCCAGGTGCGGGCTACTCCTTCGTTATTTCTTCATCAAATAACCGCTTAAGGACCGCCCTATAGCAGATATACTGCTACAGGGCGGCATCTGTGCGCAAAATCACATATATACGTGATTTCGCATTTCCGGATAGGGGATGGGTGCACGCACCCTACCCGTGCCACCGTACACAGATGTCAGTCTCCAGGTCCCGGCCGGTAGTTACCCGCCGGTGCCTGGTGATTACCGAGCATCTCCGACAGGAAGGAAGAAGGTTTACAGTTTTCCTGCCTGCCAGCTCGGGCGCACTGCACAGCACAGCCATCCTGATTAGTGTGCTTACAGTGAAGCACACGCCCCCTAGTAAAACACTCCCAGCACACAGTTAACCCTTTGATCGTCCCTCACACTAACCCCTTCCTGCCCAGTGTCATTAGTACAGTATCAGTGCTTTTTGGTTTTTTTTTTAGCACTGATTACTGTATTGGTGTCACTGGGGATGTCAGTGACACCAAGTCAGTTCCCCCCCAGTGTCAGAATGTCCGCTGCAGTCCCCCTATAAGTTGCTGATCACCGCCATTACTAGTAGAAAGACAAAAATCCCAGTATCTATACCGCCATTTGTAAACGCTATAACTTTCACGTAAACCAATTAATTTACACGTATTGGGAGTTTTTGTAACAAAGACACGGAGCAGAATACATTTTGGCCTAAATTTATGCCGAAATTTGATTTTTTACACTTTTTATTGGACATGTTTAATAGCAAAAAGTAAAAAATTATTTTTTTTTCAAAATTGTCAGTCTTTTTTGTTTATAGCGCAAAGAAAGAAAGCTGTATTCGTGGGGGAAAAAAATGACATAAATTTCATTTGGGTGCAGTGTTGCATGACCGCGCAATTGTCAGTTAACCACTTCCCGTCCAGTTGCTTTTTTACTGGACATGTTTATCCTCCTGCCTACCGGGCACTTATACCCTCTTCCTGCCCAGGCCAACTTTCAGCGCAGTCGCGCTTTGAATGACAATTGCGCGGCCATGCAACACTGTACCCATATAAAAATTTGTATCATTTTTTTCACACAAATAGAGCTTTCTTTTGGTGGTATTTAATCGCCGCTGGGCGTTTTATTTTTTGTGCTATAAATAAAAAAAAATCAAAAAATTTGAAAAAAAATAGTTTTTCATTGTTTTTATTATAAAATTTAGCAAACCTTCGCTGATGTGCATTGATGAGGCTGCACTGATGGGCACCGATAGGTGGCACTGATAGGTAACACTGATGGGCACCAATAGGCGGCACTGATATGCAACAATTATGTGCACTGATAGCACTGGTGGGTGGCACTGATCATCAGTGCCGATCCCTCCTCTGACACTTGTCAGTTATCGGCAGTACTTTCCTCACGCTGTGACAGTGAGAAAAGCGCAGCCAATAACCGGCAACTGCATTTACCGGTGATCTGCTGTGTGATTGGATACAGCTAATCATGTGGTAAAAGACCGTTGTGATTGGCCTTTTACCACATCACGGGATCAGCTGTGTTCATAGGACACAGAGATCGCCAGGGGGCGTGTTCTGGGAGGACGTCATATAACACCCTCCCAGAACTAGACAACCGCGCATTAGCTGTCATTCGGCAAGTGGTTAATAGAAAAAAAGTCCAAAATATAATTTTTTTTTCTCAAAATAGTTTTTTTTTTTTTTTTGCTTATAGAGCAAAAAATTTAAAATGCACAGGTCATTAGAGAAGGGCCCCCTTACATTGGTGGTCAGTGGAGAAGTGTCCTCTATACATTGGTGATCTTTCCAGAAAAGCCCCCTTAGATTAGTGATCAGTGGAGAAGTGTCCCCTATACATTGGTGGTCATTAGAGAAGGGCCCCTTACATTGGTGGTCAGTGGAGAAGTGTCCCCTATATATTGGTGATCTTTCCAGAAGAGCCCCCTTAGATTGGTGATCAGTGGAGATGTGTCCCCTATACACTGGTGGCCATTACAGAAGATCTCCCTTACATAGCCGGTCAGTGGAGAAGTGTCCCCTATACATTGGTGATCTTTAGAGAAGAGCCCCCTTAGATTGGTGGTCAGTGGAGAAGTGTCCCCCTATACATTGGTGGTCATTAGACAAGGGCCCTCTTACATTGATGGTCAGTGAAGTGTCCTCTATACATTGGTGGTCTTTCGACAAGAGCCCCCTTAGATTGGTGATCAGTGGAGAAGTGTCCCCTATATATTGGTGATCTTTTGAGAAGAGCCCCCTTAGATTGGTGATCAGTGAAGTGTCCCCTATACATTGGTGGTCTTTCAAGAAGAGCCCCCTTAGATTGGGGATCAGTGGAGAAGTGTCCCCTATATATTGGTGATCTTTCAAGAAGAGTCCCCTTTGGTGATCAGTGGAGAAGTGTCCCCTATACATTGGTGGTCTTTCGAGAAGAGCCCCCTTATATTGGGGATCAGTGGAGAAGTGTCTCCTATATATTGGTGATCTTTCAAGAAGAGCCCCCTTAGATTGGTGATCAGTGTAGAAGTGTCCCCTATACATTGGTGGCCATTAGAGAAGAGCTCCCTTCCATAGCCGGTCAGTGGAGAAGTGTCCCCTATACATTGGTGGTCATTAGAGAAGGGCCCCCTTACATTGGTGATCAGTGAAGTGTCCCCTATAAACTGGTGGTCATTAGAGAAGAGCTCCCTTATATTGGTGGTCAGTGTTGAAGTGTCCCCTATACATTGGTGATCTTTTGAGAATAGCCTCTTTAGATTGGTGATCAGTGGAGAAGTGTCCCCTATATATTGGTGGTCATTAGAGAAGAGCCTCCTTAGATTGGTGATCAGTGAAGTGTCCCCTATATATTGGTGGTTTTTCAAGAATAGCCCCCTTACATAGCCGGCCAGTGGAGAAGTGTCCCTTATACATTGGTGATCTTTTGAGAAGAGCCCACTTAGATTGGTGGTCAGTGGAGAAGTGTCCCCTATACATTGGTGGTCATTAGAGAAGGGCCCTCTTACATTGATGGTCAGTGAAGTGTCCCCTATACATTGGTGGTCTTTCGAGAAGAGCCCCCTTAGATTGGTGATCAGTAGAGAAGTGTCCCCTATATATTGGTGGTTTTTCAAGAATAGCCCCCTTACATTGCTGGTCAGTGGAGAAGTGTCCCCTATACATTGGTGTTTTTTCGAGAATAGCTCCCTTACATTGCTGATCAGTGGAGAAGTGTGCAAAAGGGTTCTCCTGCATTAATTGCAGTGGGAAGAATTCCCCTCTCACTGTACATTACTGGTCAGTGGGAAGTCCTCTCCTTACATTGATGGTCAGTGGGAAGTCCCCTCCTTACATTGATGGTCAGTGGGAAGTCCCCTCCTTACATTACTGGTCAGTGGGAAGTCCTCTCCTTACATTGATGGTCAGTGGGAAGTCCCCTCCTTACATTGATGGTCAGTGGGAAGTCCCCTCCTTACATTGATGGTCAGTGGGAAGTCCCCTCCTTACATTACTGGTCAGTGGGAAGTCCTCTCCTTACATTGATGGTCAGTGGGAAGTCCCCTCCTTACATTGATGGTCAGTGGGAAGTCCCCTCCTTACATTGATGGTCAGTGGGAAGTCCCCTCCTTACATTGATGGTCAGTGGGAAGTCCCCTCCTTACATTGATGGTCAGTGGGAAGTCCCCTCCTTACATTGATGGTCAGTGGGAAGTCCCCTCCTTACATTACTGATCAGTGGGAAGTCCTCTCCTTACATTGATGGTCAGTGGGAAGTCCCCTCCTTACATTGATGGTCAGTGGGAAGTCCCCTCCTTACATTGATGGTCAGTGGGAAGTCCCCTCCTTACATTGATGGTCAGTGGGAAGTCCCCTCCTTACATTGATGGTCAGTGGGAAGAATTTCCCCTATGGACAACTAAAAAAAGTAATTGGTATCAGTGGTGACCAGCGGTCATAGGTATCAGAAAGATGAGAGGGGAGGTTCCACTGGAGCCACACAATTAGCTCTGCCAATGGACAATGATGCCACAACAATGCAGGTGCCAATCAACTGGAAGATCAAACTGCCAATGCTCTCTGCTTATGGAAACCCTCACAACCCCTGGAAAAATCTTAGTTGAGAACGGCAAATCAAACTATATTTTGCATTCCATGTATACAATGTATACTCTCCATCTTTCCCTTTCACTCCATATTTTCCTGAGTTATCTTTAAGATTGACAGATATATTACACCATTCACCAGTTGGATATAAAGGAGTTCCCCTACAGAAGATCTTGTTTGGGATGTCACAGGTTACTTGGTGGGGAACACTCGGGGCACGGCACACAGCTGGACATTCATCATGACGTCTTCTTTATTAGCATTCAGCCATTTGGAGTCCTGACGTTCAGCTCCCGGGGGAAGCTTGAAGGTGAATTTCTGGAGCAGAGCAGAGAGGAGAAGGAAGAGCTCCATTCGGGCCAAATTCTCTCCCATACAAACACGCTTTCCTGTAGAAGAGACAAGGAATGTTGGCACATGAGGCAGAACGATAAATCCGTTCATGTATTATTTTATCAAAAGTTTGCAAATAAGTACAGTTGTGTTCAAAATAATAGCAGTCAGACATCACTAACCGGATCAATCACTGTTTTTGTTAGAAATGATATTTCTACATGGCAAATAATTTCCTAGCAGGTGTAGTAGAGTAATAGAAATCCAACAGACCCAACAGTCATGACATGCATGCTGCTGATTCTGTGTCATTGAATCACTCATTGAAAGGGGCGTGTTCAAAATAATAGCCGTGTGGAGTTCTATTAGTGAGGCCATTCATTCTTTGATAAACAGGTGGCAATTATTGCCCTTATTTAAGGAAGGAAGGCAGCAAATGTTGGACATGCTGGTTACAGTGCATTTCTCTCTGAAATTCTGAGGAAAATGGGTCGTTCCAGACATTGTTCAGAAGAACAGCGCACCTTGATTAAAAAGTTGATTGGAGAGGGGAAAACATATAAAGAAGTGCAGAAAATGATCGGCTGCTCAGCTAAAATGATGGCAAATGCTTTAAAATGGCAACCAAAACCTGAAAGACGTGGAAGAAAGCGAAACTACCATCGGAATGGATAGAAGAAGAGCCAAAATGGGGCGGACTCAGCCAACAATCAGCTCCAGGAAGATGAAAGAAGGTGTGACGTTCCCTGTGAGGACTCAGCCAACAATCAGCTCCAGGAAGATGAAAGAAGGTGTGACGTTCCCTGTGAGGACTGTTACAATTAGAAGACGCCTATGTGAAGCCAAGCTATCTGCAAGAAGTCCCCGCAAAGTCCCACTGTTGGGAAAAAGACGTGTGCTGAAGAGGTTACAATCTGCCAAAGAGCACATTGACCGGCCTAAAGAGAAATGGCCCAACATTTTGTGGGCTGATGGAAGTAAGATTGTTCTTTTTGGGTCTAGTGGGCGGAGACAGTTTGTCAGACGACCCCCAAACACTGAATTCAAGCCACAGTACACTGTGAAGACCGTGAAGCATGGTGGTGCAAGCATCATGATATGGGGATGTTTCTCATACTACGGTGTTGGGCCTATTTATCGCATACCAGGGATCATGGATCAGTTTGAATACATCAGAATACTTGAAGAGGTCATGCTGCCTTATGCTGAAGAGGAAATGCCCTTGAAATGGGTGTTCCAACAAGACAACGACCCCAAACACACCAGTAAATGTGCAACATCTTGGTTCCAGACCAACAAGATGGACGTTATGGAGTGGCCAGCCCAATCCCCGGATCTTCATCCAATAGAAAACTTGTGGGGTGACATCAAAAATGCCGTTTCTGAGGCAAAACCAAGAAATAGAGAAGAACTGTGGAATGTGGTCCAATCATCCTGGGCTGGAATACCTGATCACAGGGGCCAGAAGTTGGGGGACTCCATGCAACACAGATGTACAGCAGTTCTCAGAAACAGTGCGACTACAACCAAATATTCATGAAGTCATTCAAAGGAAAGCAAAATCTTCAAACATTTCTCAGTTTATATAGTGAATGTTGGAGTTTGTAAAGAAGAATACAAACACTGCGATTTTTTTGAACCGTCTAATATTCACTTTTCTTCCATTTTTTTAGAGGAACAACACAAATTTGATGTATTTTTCTTCATGTTGTGATTTGGAATAGAATGTGTCGTGTTCCCAATGCATTTGTGTGGATGGAAATAAAAGCTATTAGAAGGATTTTCAGCTTTATTCACTTTTTTCAAACACACTGCTATTATTTTGAACACAACTGTAGCAGAAGTCAAGTGTTTTGTGGATCTAAAAAAAGTGTTTAGGTGTACACCACCAAGCAGAAGACTTTATTGTTGGCAGTGGGGTCAATAGATTTGTTCAGGCAAAATCAGTCTATAAACGCACGTAGCCCAGTCTGTATCTCTGGCAGGAAAACAACTCTGTCTTTGCCGTAGAGCAGGGCTGTCAAACAGAATTTCATCGTGGGCCACATCAGCATTATGGTGGCCCTCAAAGGGCTGGTTGTATCTGTAAGACTAGATGTCCACAGCACCCCCCCCCTTTACATCAGATATCAAGAGTCCCCCACCCTCTTTTACATCACAGTGTACCACCTTACCTTGTGCTGCAGCTGGGAAGCAGAAATTGCTGGGTCTGGAGGAGGACCCAAGGAGGACTGGAGTCAGCTGGTGGAGCTTGCTGAATGCTGAGACCAAGGAAGGTGGAGACGACGGGGTGCTATGGCTATGGCTGCACAGAATTGTAGGAGGAGTTCTGTCCTCTCTACTGCTGAGACAGGGCAGGGGGGCATACACAAGCTTCTTTGCAGCTGCATGGAGAAGCGCAGGATCTGGAGAAGGAGTTCTGTCCTCCTTTCTGTGCTGACTGCTGAGAAAAGGTGGAGGAGGAGATGGAGGGGGTGCTGCAGCTTGAGGAGAGGTGCAAGGGCTATATGAAATGGCCTGGTGGGCCAGATTCGGCTCCCGAGCCTTGTGTTTGACTGGTGCTGTAGAGGAAATGTTTTTAACAGGCACAGCTAAGGGAGGACTGCCCTCTACTGAAAAATGATGCACACAGGATGTGGAATGCAAGGATCATGGGAGGTGGAGTTCTGACAGACTGAGCTAGCTTGGTGAGCTGGAAGGAGGTGACTGCAAATCCCACAAGGGCACCAGGTCAAAGGAAAGAGTTGATTACTTGCTGTTTCCCTGGGATGAAGAGAAGAAGTATGGAGGTTGTTTCTGAGAGGACTGTATTCACATTTGGCTGCTGCCAGACTGCTCACCGCTGCACCCGAGAGGGAGAGAGGCACCGCAACAAACATCTGAGGACATTGAAAAGAGCCTTGGGTATTGGTGGAACATGCTGCTTGATCAAGGGGGAAGGATGCTGCCGACACAGACTGGTCTCTGTTTCACTCAGTATACAGAAGGAGATCACAAACATTTGGTGAAAGGCTGCTGGCCAGATCCACATTGTACTTTGACTAAAGAGGGACAGTGTTGCCTGCGAGTATCACAGAGCCAGTGGCATTATCAGTGCTTAGAGGGACATTATCCTGAGCGCTCCATAGAATCCAATTCCCCGGTGTGTGGCCCATAGTGACCTTCATAGAACCCAAACTTTCAGTTTGTGGTCCATAGTGACCTCCATAGAATCCAATTCCCCAGTCTGTGGCCCATAGTGACCTTCACAGAACCCAAGCTTTCAGTTTGTGGCCTATTGTGACCTACATAGAATCCAATTCCTCAGTCTGTGGCCCATAGTGACCTTCATAGAACCCAAGCTTTCAGTTTGTGGCCTATAGTGACCTACATAGAATCCAATTCCCCAATCTGTAGCCCATAGTGACCTTCATAGAACCCAAGCTTTCAGTTTGTGGTCCATAGTGACCTCCATAGAATCCAATTCCCCAGCCTGCGGCCCATAGTAAACTTCATAGAACCCAATCTTTCAGTTTGTGATCCATAGTGACCTCCATAGAATCCAATTCCCCAGTCTGTGGCCCATAGTGACCTTCATAGAACCCAAGCTTTCAGTTTGTAGTCCATAGTGACCTACATAGAATCCAATTCCCCAGTCTGTGGCCCACAGTAAACTTCATAGAACCCAATCTTTCAGTTTGTGATCCATAGTGACCTCCATAGAATCCAATTCCCCAGTCTGTGGCCCATAGTGACCTTCATAGAACCCAAGCTTTCAGTTTGTGGTCCATAGTGACCTACATAGAATCCAATTTCTTAGTCTGTGATCTATAGTGATCTACATAGAACCCAAGTCCTCAGTTTGTGATCCATAATAGACTCCATAGAATTCAACCCCCCCCCCAGTCTGTTATTAGTAGCGGCCTCCATAGAATTTAATTCCCCGGTCTATGATCCATAGTAGCCTCTGAAGAATTTAATCCCCTACCCTGTGATCTATGATGGGGTTATAGAGCAACTTCTCCTAAACCCCATACTGGGGCAATCCTAACTAGGAGAATGACACCACTTTAATAGTTCAGCAGCCTATAACATTCTCTTCTACTACCTTGTTGGAGCCCAACTGTTATGTCAGAGCGATCAGGACTACAAACTGAAAGCTTGGGTTCTATGAAGGTTACTATGGGCCACAGACTGGGGAATTGGATTCTATGTAGGTCACTATGAGCCAAAAACTGAAAGCTTGGGTTCTATGAAGGTCACTATGGGCCACAGAGTGGGGAATTGGATTCTATGGAGGTCACTATGGACCACAAACTGAAAGTTTGGGTTCTATGAAGGTCACTATGGGCTGCACACTGGGGAATTGGATTCTATGGAGGCCACTATGGATCAAAGGGTCAGTGATCAGACAAATACGTTTTCCCCAGCAAAGCAGATAGAGAATTATTCCACCTCCTCCATCAATAATGAAATTATATTTTTTCAAGATAATGTAATACTGGATTTATATAGTTGTGTGTGATTCTGTACCCCTAATAGAATATTCACATTCATATAAGGGGTTAGATGATGATGTCCATTTGTCCATGTAAGGGGTTAGATGATGATGTTCATGTAAGGGGTTAGACTATGATTTTAATGTAAGGGGTTAGACGATGATGTTCATGTAAGGGGTTAGATGATGATGTCCATGTAAGAGGTTCGATGATGATGTCCATGTAAGGGGTTAGACGATGATGTTCATGTAAGGGGTTAGATGATGATGTCCATGTAAGAGGTTCGATGATGATGTCCATGTAAGGGGTTAGATGATGATGTCCATGTAAGGGGTTAGATGATGATGTCCATGTAAGGGGTTAGATGATGATGTCCATGTAAGGGGTTAGATGATGATGTCCATGTAAGGGGTTAGGTGATGATGTCCATGTAATGGATTAGATGATGTCCATGTAAGGGGTAAGATGATGATGTCCATGTAAGGGGTTAGATGATGATGTCCATGTAAGGGGTTAGATGATGATGTCCATGTAAGGGGTTAGACGATGATGTCCATGTAAGGGGTTAGACGATGATGTCCATGTAAGGGCTTAGGTGATGATGTCCATGTAAGGGCTTAGGTGATGATGTCCATGTAAGGGGTTAGACGATGATGTCCATGTAAGGGGTTAGACGATGATGTCCATGTAAGGGGTTAGACGATGATGTCCATGTAAGGGCTTAGGTGATGATGTCCATGCAAGGGGTTAGGTGATGATGTCCATGTAAGGGCTTAGACGATGATGCCCATGTAAAGGGTTAGGTGATGATGTCCATGTAAGGGGTTAGACGATGATGTCCATGTAAGGGGTTAGACGATGATGTCCATGTAAGGGGTTAGGTGATGATGTAAATGTAAGGGGTTATACGATGATGTCCATGCAAGGGGTTAGGCGATGATGTCCATGTAAGGGGCTAGATGTTGATGTCCATGTAAGGGCTTAGACGATGATGTCCATGTAAGGGCTTAGGTGATGATGTCCATGTAAGGGCTTAGGTGATGATGTCCATGTAAGGGGTTAGATGATGATGTCCATGTAAGGGGTTAGATGATGATGTCCATGTAAGGGGTTAGACGATGATGTCCATGTAAGGGGTTAGATGATGATGTAAATGTAAGAGGTTAGATGATGATGTCCATGTAAGGGGTTAGACGATGATGTCCATGTAAGGGGTTAGACGATGATGTCCATGTAAGGGGTTAGACGATGATGTCCATGTAAGGGGTTAGACGATGATGTCCATGTAAGGGGTTAGACGATGATGTCCATGCAAGGGATTAGGTGATGATGTAAATGTAAGGGGTTAGACGATGATGTTCATGTAAGGGGTTAGACGATGATGTCCATGTAAGGGGTTAGATGATGATGTCCATGTAAGGGGTTAGATGTTGATGTTCATGTAAGGGGTCAGATGATGATGTCCATGTAAGGGGTTAGATGATGATGTCCATGTACGGGGTTAGATGATGATTTTCATGTAAGGGGCTAGATGATGATGTTCATGCAAGGGGTTAGTTGATGATGATGTTCATGTAAGGGGTTAGATGATGTCCATGTAAGGGGTTAGATGATGATGATGTTCATGTAAGGGGTTAGATGATGATGTTCATGTAAAAAAAAAAATTTTAACTTCACCCAGGCAGGCACTGACAGCATAATGTTGCAGATTTCTCACCAGCTGAAAATGGCATGAAGGCCACCCGTTTTCGAAACTGGCCCTGCTCATCCAAGAAGTGTCCGGGATTGAACTGTTCCGGTGTCTCCCACTGAGAGGGGTCATTGAGCACCGATGTCAGGAATGGGATGATGGTGGTGCCCTAGTAAAGAAGAGGGAAAGCCCCCCGTTATACAAGAGTACAGTCTCATTGGCTCAGTGCCGATTAGATCACACATGAGTACAACTACGAGGCGGGGATAGGAAGTATATAGGCGCCCAGGCAGAAAGTAGAGAAATATTTCTTATGTTTCACCGCTTTTTATTAGCACTGATCACTGTATTGGTGTCACTGGGGATGTCAGTGGCAGTTAGTCAGTCCCCCTCCCCCCCTCAGTGTCAGAATGCCTGCCGCAGTCCCACTATAAGTCGCTGATCACCGCCATTACTAGTATTAAAAAAAAAATCCCAGTATCTATACCGCCTTTGTAGACTCTATAACTTTCACGTAAACCCATTAATTTACACGTATCGGGATTTTTTGTTAGCAAAGACATGGAGCAGAATATATTTTGGCCTAAATTTATGACAAAATTAGATTTTTCACATTTTTTTCTTGGACATGTTTTATAGCAAAAAGTCAAAAATATATATATATATATTTTTTTTTTTCAAAATTGTCAGTCTTTTTTTGTTTGTAGCGCAAAAAAAAACACACAAGGGATGACATACCAGTGAAAGAAAGCTCTATTCGTGGAGAAAAAATGACATAAATTTCATTTGGATGCAGCGTTGCGTGACCGCGCAATTGTCAGTTAACCACTTCCTGTCCGGCCGCTGTATATAAACGGCCGGATGCTGGCAGTGCAGGGGCGGGTCGCAGTTCATAAACGGTGCCCGCCATTTTGGATTGTGCGCGATCCCTGGGAGCGCGCATCACCACGATTCGGTGCCCGCTGTGTCCCGCTGTACAGGACCTCTGTGTGAGATCCCGATCATATGATCACTGATTGGCCAATCAGTGATCACATGAATAGGTGTAAGCAAGATGTCACTTCTGACATCATTGCTTACGACATGTGAAATCTGTGAATGATCACAGAGGTCAAATGGTACAGGACCATTCACAACAGCCTTGTACCATGTGACAAACTGTGACCAATCACAGCTCACACAGTATTTCTCAATGGCTGCAGAGATGCAGCCAGAGAGAAGGAGAAATGATTGCTTTTACAGCCTTTATGGGTGTAAAAGCAATCAGTGTGAAAAAAAAAAAATCTTCATCACCCCCCACAAGTAGTACAGTGTTGCTATGGTGACACTGTACTGCTAGGGTGACAGTATGTTAAAAAAAACATAAATAATAATATAAAAAAATAAAATAAAAATTAAAAACAATTTTTGGTTATAAACTAATTGGGTTTTTTTTTTTACTAAAAAGATAACGGAATACATTTTGGCCAAGATTTATGAAGAAAGATTATTTGCAAAATTTTATTTTTTTTTTCAAAATTTTTGGACTTTTTCATTTATATAGCCAAAAAAAGTAAAAATCCCAGGGGTGAATAAATACCACCAAAATAAAGTTTTATCTGTCTCAAAAAAATGCAAAAAATGTCATATGGGTACAGTGTTGCATGACCGCGCAATTGTCATTCAAAGTGCGACAGCGCTGAAAGCTGGCCTGGGCAGAAAGGGGGTGAAAGTGTCCGAACTGGAAGTGGTTAAAGTAAGGCAGCGCCGTATTGCAAAAAATGGCCTGGTCAGGAAGGTGGGGGGGGGGGAATCCTTTGGAGGGCAAGTGGGTACAAATGGTACATACCATATGTCATCAACTCTCCAAGGGGATGCAAACTTTTGAGCACATCTGTAAGCCTCATTTTAATCCATTGTTATCTGCACTGTCTGACGACTATCCTAGTCGAATACCTTTGGGATGGTGTATCCATGGAACTGGACGTCTTTGGTCACAGCGTGGAGGACAGAGGTTGGCGCCAGGTCTAGAACTCTCTGCATTTCATGGATGACGGCATTGGTGTACGGCAGTTGTGGTCTATCTCCAGTCGTAGGTAAATGCTCCGGCCACACCACCTCATCGATTTCCTGTTGGACCTTTTCTGAAATGTGAAAGGAATTACCGGTGACATCCTAAAAGGTCAAACAATTGGCCAAGACAGTCTCAAGATTTTGCTAAAGAGGTGCTCAGAAGACACCTCTTGGTCTGTGGGTTCCGTAAAACGTGTAGGTTTGCACTCCCTACAACCTCACAAACACCCCCTTTCCTCTCTCTGATCACAATCTCATCACCTTCACAGTCTCCTCGTCTTCAAACACCTATCCCTCCAAGCAGCAATTACCCACAGAAACCTTTACAACTTGAACCCGGCTCCTTTCCACTCTGCAACTGACCACCTCTATGAAAGAATCTCTCCCGTCCTGCCCTGACCTGGCCACTGCTGTCTACAACAGTTCTCTTTCATCCACGTTAGACTCACTTGCTCCTCTAACAACACGAAGCATCAGGCCCCGCCCATTACAACCTTGGCAGACTGACCACACCGGACATCTTAAACGACATAGCCATGTGCTGGAGCGATTGTGGCGTAAAACCAAATCTCAACAAGCATTCACCCTGTATAATGTAAGCTCCGAGGATCAGGGCCCTCCTATCCCTCTTGTATTGAACTGTATTGTTGCTGTATTGTCTCCCTTTATATTGTACAGCGCTGAGCAAACTGTTGGCCCCATAAATCCTGTATAATAATAATAATATATAAATCCTGTATAATAATAATAATAATAAATCTGCTTTCTTAACATACAATTCCTCCCTTCATGCTGCCAAACAAGCCTACTTTGTCACTCTTATTAATACCTTGTCATCCAGTCCTCGTCGTCTCTTCTCTACTTTTAACTCTCTACTTTCTCCACCTCCACCCAATACCTCACTCACTGCTCACGAGATTGCAAAGCATTTCAAAAACAAGATTAATGCAATTCATAGGAGCATCTCCATTGCACAGACATCCATCCCACTTAGCATACCTTATACTAAACCTCCCTCAACACTTTCCTCTTTTGACCTCACCACAACCGAAGAGGTCACTAAGGTTTTCTCAGAAGCCCGTCTCACTACCTGCCCGCTGGATCCTGTCCCCTCACAACTACTACGGTCACCCTCTTCTTCCATCCTATGCTCCCTCACTCACATCTTCAATCTTTCCCTCTCTACTGGTACCTTCCCCTCCCCTCTAAAGCATGCGCACATCACTCCCATACTTAAAAAGCCCTCCCTGGACACCACCAACCTGAACAATTTAAGACCCATCTCCCTGCTGCCATTTACCTCTAAACTCCTAGAACGCTTAGTCTACAATCACCTGAGCTCCCACCTCACCGAGAACAACCTTCTCGACCCCTTACAGTCTGGCTTTTGCTCACTACACTCCACTGAGACTGCCCAACTAAAACTCACTAATGATCTACTAACAGCTAAAACCAATGGCCACTACTCCATACTCATCCCAACCAATGGCCACTACTCCATACTCATCCCAACCAATGGCCACTACTACGTACTCATCCCAACCAATGGCCACTAGTCTGTACTCATCCCAACCAATGGCCACTGCTCCGTACTCATCCCAACCAATGGCCACTACTCCGTACTCATCCCAACCAATGGCCACTACTCCGTACTCATCCCAACCAATGGCCACTACTCCGTACTCATCCCAACCAATGGCCACTACTCCGTACTCATCCCAACCAATGGCCTCTACTCCGTACTCATCCCAACCAATGGCCACTACTCCTTACTCATCCCAACCAATGGCCACTACTCCATACTCATCCCAACCGATGGCCACTACTCCGTACTCATCCCAACCAATGGTCACTACTCCGTACTCATCCCAACCGATGGCCACTACTCCGTACTCATCCCAACCGATGGCCACTACTCCTTACTCATCCCAACCGATGGCCACTACTCCGTACTCATCCCAACCGATGGCCACTACTCCGTACTCATCCCAACCAATGGTCACTACTCCGTACTCATCCCAACCGATGGCCACTACTCCGTACTCATCCCAACCGATGGCCACTACTCCTTACTCATCCCAACCGATGGCCACTACTCCGTACTCATCCCAACCGATGGCCACTACTCCGTACTCATCCCAACCAATGGCCACTACTCCGTACTCATCCCAACCAATGGCCACTGCTCCGTACTCATCCCAACCAATGGCCACTACTCCGTACTCATCCCAACCAATGGCCACTACTCCGTACTCATCCCAACCAATGGCCACTACTCCGTACTCATCCCAACCAATGGCCACTACTCCGTACTCATCCCAACCAATGGCCTCTACTCCGTACTCATCCCAACCAATGGCCACTACTCCTTACTCATCCCAACCAATGGCCACTACTCCATACTCATCCCAACCGATGGCCACTACTCCTTACTCATCCCAACCAATGGCCACTACTCCGTACTCATCCCAACCAATGGCCACTACTCCGTACTCATCCCAACCAATGGCCACTACTCCGTACTCATCCCAACCAATGGCCACTACTCCGTACTCATCCCAACCAATGGCCACTACTCCGTACTCATCCCAACCAATGGCCACTACTCCTTACTCATCCCAACCAATGGTCACTACTCCGTACTCATCCCAACCAATGGCCACTACTCCGTACTCATCCCAACCAATGGCCACTACTCCGTACTCATCCCAACCAATGGCCACTACTCCATACTCTTACTATTTGACCTCTCTGCGGCTTTTGATGCAGTTGACCATCCCCTCCTCCTCAGAAAACTCCACTCTCTTGGCCTCAGAGACTCTGCTCTCTCCTGGTTCTCCTCCTACCTATCGCAGCGCTCCTTCAGCGTTACCTATAACGCTGCCTCCTCCTCTTCACTCCCTCTTTCTGTAGGGGTCCCTCAAGGTTCTGTCCTTGAACCCCTTCTCTTCTCCATCTACACCTCCTCCCTTGGTCACTTGATAAACTCCCATGGCTTTAAGTACCATCTCTATGCTGATGACACACAAATCTGTCTACCCGTCACCTCACCCCTTCAGTCTCCTCTCGCATTACTAACCTACTAAGTGACATATCGGCATGGATGTCACTCCACTTCTTCAAACTCAATCTTTCCAAAACTGAGCTCTTAGTATTCCCCCCAGCCCGTGCCCCCTCCCCTGACTTCTCCATCAAGATCAATAACACAATCATCAGTCCCTCCCCTCATGCCAGGGTACTAGGTGTAATCCTAGACTCCCGTCTGTCCTTTCACCCCCAAATCCAATCACTGTCCAAATCTTGTAGACTTCACCTCCGCAACATCTCCAAGAGACACCCGTTCTCAACCTCGGAAACCAATAAGCAACTTATTCACTCCCTTGTTATATCTCACCTTGACTATTGTAACTCCCTCCTCACTGGCCGACCTCATCGCAGGCTATCCCCTCTTCAGTCTATCATGAATGCTGCTGCCAGACTCATCCACCTTACTAACCGTTCTGTATCTGCCACCCCTCTCTGCCAATCCCTCCACTGATCTCCACTCAGTGTCCTCCACCCCTCTCTGCCAATCCCTCCACTGGCCTCCACTCAGTGTCCTCCACCCCTCTCTGCCAATCCCTCCACTGATCTCCACTCAGTGTCCTCCACCCCTCTCTGCCAATCCCTCCACTGGCCTCCACTCAGTGTCCTCCACCCCTCTCTGCCAATCCCTCCACTGGCCTCCACTCAGTGTCCTCCACCCCTCTCTACCAATCCCTCCACTGGCTTCCTGTTGCCCTACGAATAAAATTCAAAACATTAACAATAACGTATAAAGCCATTTATAACACTGCCCCTAACTACATCACCGACCTTGTCTCTAAATATCACCCAAACCGTACTCTCTGCTCCTCGCAAGACCTCCTGCTCTCTAGCTCCCTTGTCTCTTCCTCCCATGCTTGTCTCCAAGGCTTCCCCAGAGCTTCCCCCATCCTCTGGAACTCTCTACCCCAATTTATCAGACTATCACCTACTCTGCTCACTTTTAGGCGATCTCTGAAAACCGATCTCTTCAGGGAAGCCTATCCTGCCATCAGCTAATAATGGAATCTTCTACTCTTCCAACCAGTCCATCCCCCACAGCTACTACCTTTTGTACCACTAGCCCCTCCCTCCTAGATTGTAAGCTCCCAGGATCAGGCCCTCCTATCCCTCTTGTATTGAACTGTATTGTTGCTGTATTGTCTCCCTTTATATTGTAAAGCGCTGAGCAAACTGTTGGCGCCATATAAATCCTGTATAATAATAATAATAATATATAAATCCTGTATAATAAAGTTTTTTGTTTTTTTTTACGGTTACCTAAATGCAGGTTTTTTTTCTCACAGAATAGCTGCAGGAACTCCCCCTTTCTGAGTCCCCCTTGTCTCTGCTCCCCACCGTCCTCTCAGCACCGTGCCTTGGTTCCACACCCTACCCACCTACCAGTACTGCCCCTTTTAGAGAACACAGAACCAAGTATTTTGCGGTGCTAAATAATTTGTATGGAATTTGTTAACAAGAAAAGCAGTCAAATGAATCCCCATGCAGCAATAATAGATCCCCCATCAACAACATGCCCCCGGCAACAATAGATCCCACACACAACAACAGACTCCCTCAGCAACAATGGACCCCACCCCAGCAACAATAGGCTTCCCCAACAATAGACCCCCTCCAGAAACAATGGATCCCTTGCAGCAACAATAGACCCTACACCAGCAACAAAAGATCCCCCACACAACAATGGACAACCCACAACAAAACTTTACCCCCAGCAACAAAAGATCTACCCCAGAATCATTAGATTCACCCCCACCAGAAACAACACATAGGTCTCCCCAACAATAGACCCCCCTCCAGAAACAGTAGATCCCCTGCAGCAACAATAGACCCTACACCAGCAACAATAGATCCCACACACAACAATGGACCACCCACAACAAAACTTCCCCCCAGCAACAAAAGATCTACCCCAGCATCATTAGATTCATCCCAACCAGAAACAACAGATAGGTCTCCCCAACAATATACCCCCCTCCAGAAACAATAGCTCCCTTGCAGCAACAATAGACCCTACAGCAGCAACAATAAATCCCCCACACAACAACAATGGACTGGCCACAAAACAACTTCATCCCCAGGAACAAAAGATCTACCCCAGCAGCATTAGACCCTCCTAGTAGCAACAGCAGATCCCCCAGCAGCCAGCAACCTCTCCCTCAACAGTAGATCTCCACCAGCAACATAAGACCCCCCAGCAACAATAAGTTCCACAAAAAATAGACCCCTCTCCAGCAACAATAGATCCCCCACACAACAATGGACCGCCCACAACAAAGCTTCACCCCCACCATAAAAAGATCTACCCCAGCATCATTAGACCCCCCTAGCAACAACAGCAGATCTCTCAACCGTCATCAACCTCTCCCCCAGCAGCAATAGACCCCCACACAAAAGCAGATCCCCACCTGGGACAATTTATCCCCCATCAGCCAGCATCAATAGATCCTCCCGCACACCCCAGCACCCTTTTCCATTACATACATTCAGTACTGGAGGTGCCGGAACTGAGTTCCCCGCATTCCCGCTGAAAAAAAAGCCCTTCCTAAATGTCTTTTCAGAGCACCTCCTGGGTCAACCAAAATCAATTTGTCAATTATGTTTTGTTTGTGATGCAGTGTTGGATGAGGTAGGCAAGGGTTGCATATCTGACAGGCAAACATAACAGATTGTTCTGAATTCCCACAATGGTTAATGTTACTCTTACCCTGGACATCAGAATGGTGGGCCAAGAAGACCAGACAGAATTTCAGGGTTGAAGCGGTGGTCTCAGAAGCCGCCGATACCACACTCACCAACATTGCCTGCAGGCTGTTATCACAGAAATCTGGGTCTTCTTCATGCTCCACCTGAGGAGACAGATGGGGGAATAGACTGGAGAGAAATCTACCAAACACTACGTCAGGTTACAAGGTCATAGAAGTTGCATATACTGTATATATAGTTTTTAAAGCACCCTGCAAAGAAGATGATGAATACTGACCTATCTAGCAGGAGGTGAGTTATTTGCTCTTATGGAAATCTATGGTTTGCTGGCTTGAAGAAACTTAAGTCATATGTCTTGTCCCCTATTGCACAGTGTGGTTCCCAGAGCTGGAAACTGAGCACCCAGCAAAACCAGAAGTGCATCAAAGGTAAGTTAAAATCCTCGGAATACTGGTGGAAGTTCTCATAAGCTGGATTGTGAAGTAGCTCATTCTGAAATGGTTTAGGGACCTGCAAGAAATTCCACACAGCTTGGCTGTAGATTGCTGAATGCTGTTTTTCCAGCTCATCAAAAAAAGCTTTTCTATGTCACTCAATGGGAACGCGAATTGGGGGCGGCCGTGGAATTGGAGGACTGGAATAAGGCCTGGTCGTTCATAGTCCAATGTTCATTCAACACAAACATGCTGGAAGCAGCATGCAAAGTATTGTTTTGATGGTATTGGGTTCCGGCTCGGATTCTGCCTATTGTGATGGCTGCTTTCGGGGTTGTGGCCATTGTGGAGATGTGTTACATATATGGTGGTCATGCCCGAGACTGATTCGTTTTTGGTCTTGTGTATTCGGCCTTCTCTACACCTCGTTTCATCTCCCCATATGCAGAGGCATATTTGCCACAAGGCAAACAAGGCATTTGACTAGGGTGGCATCTTTCAGGGGGGCAGTGGCGCCTCCCTGAAGAAGGGATGAAAGAAGAGACACACACAGCATGGGGACCAGGTGGGATCTGAGAGAGGCTGCGGGCTGCTTGATGGTGTATGTAGACTCTTGTTCCCAGGGATGTCCGGAGCTGTGAAGGTGTCTTCTATCCCCCCGGGGTGGGGGGGGTTGCTAATGTATGGGGGTGGTGGTAGTGGAAGGCTCTCTCGGGTGTGGGCGGGGCTGGGGTGTTGTTGGTCAATGTCAGGCACTCTACATAGGGGAGGGGATGTGGGTCGGTGTCAGGGTCTCTCCATGGGGGGGGCAATTTTTGTGTTGCCTAGGGCAGCACAAAACCTAAATACACCAGTGCCGGTATGCCTTGCTTTATTGTCCCATACCGGGCCTGTTGGCTCGTCAGCAGAAGTTGGCCTCTTATTTATTCTTGTTGGCAACTAGAACTATTCCTCAGGCCTGGAAAAGTGCATCTGTTCCTTTTCAGGGGGTGCGGGACCGGATGACCAAATTGATGCTCAATGAACAGATGTCGAGTATTCGTAATGACTCCCAACAAAAATTTTTGCAAATATGGGAGCTGTGGTTGACATATGTTTTTCCTATACTCCCCCCGGCTAGTCTGGGTGTAGATTGTTGATCGGCAGTGGTGGACTGACCATTTGGAAACTCGGGCACTGCCCGAGGGCCCGGGGTCAGTAGAGGGCCCCATGAGATGCCCCTAGTACCTTTTTCATAGGCTTTTTTGAGTTTGGGCAAGGACACAGGGGTCCCATGATCGCCTATTGCCCAGGGGCCCCATGATTTGTCAGTCCGCCCCTGCTCTGCAGCTGAGATGTCTGAGTCAAAGCAAATCCTTATCCATCCCCAGAGGTAGATAGGTTTCTGGATTCTGCAGAAAGAGGACCAGGGGTCTGAAATCAGCCTACAGTAGGTATACTCAATGGGGAAAGCCTTGCCTACACCTCCACTATGCATACTCAAGTAAAGAAAATTTAGTTTTTTTGTCCCCTTGGATGTCTCGGGCCAGGTACTCTCCTCCTTCTACTCCTCCACAAAGGGAAACCCCATTTTCACTGCCTCTCTCAGCAGGGCAGTCGAGGAACTGCCTGGGGATTCGAGCTCCATTGGCTTAGGTTCTGCAGTCTCAGTGGAAGATGATATTGGCCTGTGTGCCAGTCCCACCAGGACAACCCCAACCCTTGATACTGTGATACATGTGTGACATGAGTGTATAGGAGGTATGGATGAGAAGTGATTGACACTCAACTGTCATAATTAGAGATGAGCGAATTATTCAAAAATTCGATTCGGCTGATTCGCCGAATTTGCGGAATAAATTTGATTCGATGCGAATTTATTCGCTGCGAATTTAACTTATTAAAAGGGTGTTGCTAGGCTTCAGAGAGCCTTTATATTAGTGCAGAACACTGTACCTTTAATTTAAATGCCCTTGGAGTCTGCTGGGGAAGAGAAATAATACTGTCAGTCAGTATGACATGCAGATGAGTGCCGTCGATCTTAGAATCACCGCACACTTCACTCATTTGGGCAGTCACGGGGCCAAAACCAGTGTTTGGAGCCACAGTGTGGCGGTGGAGGCAGCAGCAATGGGAGGCCATACAGCAACCTATGACAAAATGGAAACCAGCAGGAGCGTGAGGAGACCTGAAAGTGGCACATGGCAGAGTGTGGCGATGGAGACAGCAGCAATGGGAGGCGGTACAGGGACCCATGACACACTCTGGACCTGGCAGCAGCATGAGGAGGCGGTACAGGGGCCCATGACAGATTACGGGCCTGGCAGCAGCATGAGGAGGCCGTACAGGGGCCCATGACAGATTACGGGCCTGGCAGCAGCATGAGGAGGCGGTACAGGGGCCCATGGCAGAGTGGCGAAGCGTAAGCAGCTTAAATTGAAGGCCATACACAGGCCTAGGTTAAAAAGTCCCCCCAGCAGCAGTGTGGGGAGACGACTATGAAGAGTCCAATGGCAGAGTGGCGGAGCAGAAGCAGCTTCAATTGAAGAAGAAGAGGATGAGGATGAAGAAGAGGATGAGGATGAAGAAGAAGAAGAAGATGAGGATGAAGAAGAAGAAGAAGAAGAGGATGAGGATGATGAAGAAGAAGAAGAAGAGGATGAGGATGAAGAAGAAGAAGAAGAAGAAGAAGAAGAGGATGAAGAAGAAGAAGATGAGGATGAAGAAGAAGAAGAAGAGGATGAGGATGAAGAAGAAGAAGAAGAGGATGAGGAAGAAGAAGAAGAAGAAGAAGAAGAAGAAGATGAGGATGAGGAAGAAGAGGATGAGGATGAAGAAGAAGAAGATGAGGATGAGGAAGAAGAAGAAGAGGATGAGGATGAAGAAGAAGAAGAAGAGGATGAGGAAGAAGAAGAGGATGAGGATGAAGAAGAAGAAGAGGATGAGGAGGAAGAAGAAGAAGAGGATGAGGATGAAGAAGAAGAAGATGAGGATGAAGAAGAAGAAGAAGAAGAAGAAGAAGAAGAGGATGAGGATGAAGAAGAAGAAAAAGAGGATGAGGATGAGGAAGAAGAAGAAGAAAAGGATGAGGATGAAGAAGAAGAAGAAGAAGAGGATTAGGATGAAGAAGAAGAAGAAGATGAAGAAGAAGAAGAAGAGGATGAGGATGAGGATGATGAAGAAGAAGAGGATGAGGATGAGGAAGAAGAAGAAGAAGAAGAGGATGAGGATGAGGATGAGGAAGAAGAAGAAGAAGAAGAAGAGGATGAGGATGAAGAAGAAGAAGAGGATGAGGATGAAGAAGAAGAAGATGAGGATGAAGAAGAAGAGGATGAGGATGAAGAAGAAGAAGAAGAAGAAGAGGATGAGGATTAGGAAGAAGAAGAAGAAGAAGAAGAAGAGGATGAGGATGATGAAGAAGAAGAAGAAGAAGAAGAAGAAGAAGAAGAGGATGAGGATGATGAAGAAGAAGAAGATGAGGATGAAGAAGAAGAGGATGAGGATGATGAAGAAGATGAGGATGAGGAAGAAGAAGAAGAGGATGAGGATGAAGAAGAAGAAAAAGAAGAAGAGGATGAGGATGAAGAAGAAGATGAGGATGATGAAGAAGAAGAGGATGAGGATGATGAAGAAGAAGAGGATGAGGATGAAGAAGAAGAAGAGGATGAGGATGAGGAAGAAGAAGAAGAAGAAGAAGAAGAAGAAGAGGATGAGGATGAAGAAGAAGAAGAAGAAGAAGAAGAAGAAGATGAGGATGAAGAAGAAGAAGAGGATGAGGATGAAGAAGAAGAAGAAGAAGAAGAGGATGAGGATGAGGAAGAAGAAGAAGAGGATGAGGATGAAGAAGAAGAAGAGGATGAGGATGAAGAAGAGGATGAGGATGAAGAAGAAGAAGAAGAGGATGATGGTGAGGAAGAAGAAGAGGATGAGGATGATGAAGAAGAAGAAGAAGAAGAGGAGGATGAGGATGATGAAGAAGAAAAAGAGGATGAGGATGAGGAAGAAGAAGAAGAAGAGGATGAGGATGAAGAAGAAGAAGAAGAAGAGGATTAGGATGAAGAAGAAGAAGAAGAAGAGGATGAGGATGAGGATGATGAAGAAGAAGAGGATGAGGATGAGGAAGAAGAAGAAGAAGAAGAGGATGAGGATGAGGAAGAAGAAGAAGAAGAGGATGAGGATGAAGAAGAAGAAGAGGATGAGGATGAAGAAGAAGAAGATGAGGATGAAGAAGAAGAAGAAGAAGAGGATGAGGATGAAGAAGAAGAAGAAGAAGAAGAGGATGAGGATTAGGAAGAAGAAGAAGAAGAAGAGGATGAGGATGAAGAAGAAGAAGAAGAAGAAGAAGAAGAGGATGAGGATGATGAAGAAGAAGAAGATGAGGATGAAGAAGAAGAGGATGAGGATGATGAAGAAGATGAGGATGAGGAAGAAGAAGAAGAGGATGAGGATGAAGAAGAAGAAGAAGAAGAAGAAGAGGATGAGGATGAAGAAGAAGAAGATGAGGATGATGAAGAAGAAGAGGATGAGGATGATGAAGAAGAAGAGGATGAGGATGAAGAAGAAGAAGAAGAAGAGGATGAGGATGAGGAAGAAGAAGAAGAAGAAGAAGAAGAGGATGAGGATGAAGAAGAAGAAGAAGAAGATGAGGATGAAGAAGAAGAAGAGGATGAGGATGAAGAAGAAGAAGAAGAAGAAGAAGAGGATGAGGATGAGGAAGAAGAAGAAGAGGATGAGGATGAAGAAGAAGAAGAGGATGAGGATGAAGAAGAGGATGAGGATGAAGAAGAAGAAGAGGATGATGGTGAGGAAGAAGAAGAGGATGAGGATGATGAAGAAGAAGAAGAAGAGGAGGATGAGGATGATGAAGAAGAAGAGGATGAGGATGAAGAAGAAGAAGAAGAGGATGAGGATGAAGAAGAAGAGGATGAGGATGAAGAAGAAGAGAATGAGGATGAAGAAGAGGATGAGGATGAAGAAGAAGAAGAGGAAGAGGATGAGGATGAAGAAGAAGAGGATGAGGATGAAGAAGAAGAAGAAGAAGAGGATGAGGATGAGGATGAAGAAGAAGAAAAAGAAGAAGAAGAAGTAGGATGAAAATAAGAAGAATTCCATTCCAGCAAAAAGTGTCCCTGCAGAGAGCTCCGCTATTTCTGACAGTTCTCTGACAGTTCCTTCACATTTACAGCGGTTGAAACATTGTATCTATTTGTTTCTGAATAAAAACATCTGTATCCTAAATGGAAACAAATAGATACAATGTTTCAACCGCTGTAAATGTGAAGGAACTGTCAGAGAACTGTCAGAAATAGCGGAGCTCTCTGCAGGGACACTTTTTGCCGGCTGTAGAAGGGATGAAAATCGGCCGATCGGGGAAAATTCGATTCGTGCATCCGAAGTTTGCTAATTTTCGGATTCGGCGCGAATCAAATTTTTCCTAATATTCGAAACGAATTCCACTTCGCCAAGTTCGATTCGCTCATCTCTAGTCATAATGCTAACAAGTATAACCATTAGATGGGTAACTGGAGTTCAAAACAACATGTTGGAAGTGTACATTAACCACTTCCAGTCCGGACACTTTCCTCCCCTTCTAGTCCGGACACTTTCACCCCCTTCCAGTCCGGACACTTTCCTCCCCTTCTAGTCCGGACACTTTCACCCCATTCTAGTCCGGACACTTTCCCCCCCTTCCAGTCCGGACACTTCCCCCCCTTCCAGTCCGGACACTTTCCTCCCCTTCCAGTCCGGACACTTTCCCCCCCTTCCAGTCCGGACACTTTCCTCCCCTTCCAGTCCGGACACTTTCCCCCCCTTCTAGTCCGGACACTTTCACCCCCCTTCCAGTCCGGACACTTTCACCCCCTTCCAGTCCGGACACTTTCACCCCCCTTCCAGTCCGGACACTTTCCTCCCCTTCCAGTCCGGACACTTTCCTCCCCTTCCTGTCCGGACACTTTCCCCCCCTTCCAGTCCGGACACTGTCCCCCCCCTTCCAGTCCAGACACTTTCCTCCCCTTCCTGTCCGGACGCTTTCCCCCCCTTCTAGTCCGGACACTTTCACCCCCCTTCCAGTCCGGACACTTTCCCCCCCTTCCAGTCCGGACACTTTCCCCCCCTTCCAGTCCGGACACTTTCACCCCCTTCCTGTCTGGACACTTTCACCCCCTTCCTGTCCGGACACTTTCCCCCCCTTCCAGTCCGGACACTTTCCCCCCTTCCTGTCCGGACACTTTCCCCCCCTTCCAGTCCGGACACTTTCACCCCCTTCCTGTCCGGACGCTTTCACCGCCTTCCAGTCCGGACGCTTTCACCCCCTTCCTGTCCGGACACTTTCCCCCCCTTCCAGTCCGGACACTTTCCCCCCTTCCTGTCCGGACACTTTCCCCCCCTTCCAGTCTGGACACTTTCACCCCCTTCCAGTCCGGACACTTTCACCCCCCTTCCAGTCCGGACACTTTCCCCCCCTTCCAGTCCGGACACTTTCCCCCCCCCCTTCCAGTCCGGACACTTTCCCCCCCTTCCAGACCGGATACTTTCACCCCCCTTCAGTCCGGACACTTTCACCCCACTTCCAGTCCGGACACTTTCCCCCCCCCTTCCAGTCCGGACACTTTCCCCCCCCTTCCAGACCGGATACTTTCACCCCCCTTCAGTCCGGACACTTTCACCTCCTTCCTGTCCGGACACTTTCACCCCTTTCCGGTCCGGACACTGTCCCCCCCCTTCCGGTCCGGACACTTTCCCCCCCTTCCGGTCCGGACACTTTCCCCCCCTTCTGGTCCGGACACTTTCCCCCCCTTCCGGTCCGGACACTTTCCCCCCCTTCCGGTCCGAACACTTTCCCCCCTTCCGGTCCGGACACTTTCCCCCCCTTCTGGTCCGGACACTTTCCCCCCCTTCCGGTCCGGACACTTTCCCCCCCTTCCGGTCCGAACACTTTCCCCCCTTCCAGTCCAGACACTTTCCCCCCCTTCCAGTCCGGACACTTTCCCCCCCTTCCTGTCCAGGCCAATTTTCAGCTTTCAGCGCTATCACACTTTGAATGACAATTGCGCGGTCATGCAACACTGTACCCACATGAATTTTTTACCATTTTTTTGAGACAGATAAAGCTTTATTTTGGTGGTATTTATTCACCGCTGGGATTTTTATTTTTTTTTGCTATGTAAATGAAAAAGTCCAAAAATTTTGAAAAAAAAGTGTTTTCTTATAAAATTTTGCAAATAAATATTCTTTCATCATAAATCTTGGCCGAAATGTATTCCGTTATCTTTTTAGTAAAAAAAAAAAAAAAATAAGCCAAATTAGTTTATAACCAAAAATTATAATTTTTAAACATTTTTTTACATTTTTATTATATTTTTTTATATTATTATTTATGTTTTTTTTTTTTTACATACTGTCACCCTAGCAGTACAGTGTCACCATGGTGACACTACTACTTGTGGGGGGTGATGAAGATTTTTTTTTTTTTTTACACCCATATAGGATATAAAAGCAATCATTTCTACTTCTCTCTGTCTGCATTCTTGCAGCCATTGAGAAATACTGAGTGAGCTGTGATTGGTCACAGCTTGTCACATGGTACAAGGCTGTTGTGAATAGCCTTGTACCATGTGACCTCTGTGATCATTCACAGATTTCACACGTAGTAAGCAATGATGTCACAAGTGACATCTTGCTTACTACTTTGCATGTGATCACTGATTGGCCAATCAGTGATCACATGATCGGGATCCCGTCCGACGATCGGTGTCCGGAGGACAGAGCGGGCACCAGATCGCGGTGGTACGTGCTCCCAAGGAGCGCGCACAGGTAGAAATGGCGGGTGCCGTTTATGAACGGCAACCCGCGCCTGGAGTGCCACCGTCCTGCCGTTTATAAACAGCAGGCGGACGGCAAGTGGTTAAACCAGTTAAAACCAGAGCTATGGCTGATATTCACCAGATCTGCATTCCATCAAAATAGGTAACTACACGTGACGGCACGAGCCAATCACGCGTTGACTCTAACTACTACGCAGAATCATACATGATGTTATAGAACCAGGAGATACTGCGCATGGCAGGAGATAAGGACATTCCAAATTATGTATATAAAAGAAGGGGGGTTCTAGGGGAATTTGGGACTCATTGAAGATGCGGCAGACATGCCTTGCGGTGATTTCCCGGATTCCCCCTTGCTGATTGTTGGAGTCCCCCAGTCGTTGGGCAACGGGTGATGCGACAATATCCGGTGATGTATTGATGCTTTATTCTTGCTATAATACAATCTAAATATGATTTGCAATTCTGACAATTCTTATGTTATTATACAGGGTGCAGCAACACAACTTCCTTTTTTGAAATGCGTGCCATTCAGGCTGGATGTCAGGAATCTAGGAGTGACCAGAAAGGTGTGGACTGACACAGGGAAACGCAGGTTTCAGGTATAGTATAATAACACAGTTTATTATTAGCCACCCAGATATATATATATATATAAACGCACAGTGAGCAAACCAACCTTCCACTAATCTTAGGAGGTGCAGGAACACAGGCGTAGTCAGGGCTGGAGAGGTGGAACGGTCAGGCCGGCCGTAGGGTTCTGTAATGACCGTTTGGTGGTACCTCTAGTGGTCCCCAGGACAGGATTCCCCAGGGCGCGGAGTCTAAGTCCCAGTCTGCTTATTCACCAGGGCCCCTGATGGTGGGGATGGACTTGGAGCAGACAAGAACCAGGTCGCGGCCCCCGAGTACACCTGCTAGTGGTAGAGGGATCCGCCAGAGGTATGTGCAGGTACGGCTGGATCCGTGCAGGATGGATAGATGGCAGAGTAGTTAGCGTGGTCAGACGGGCCAAGTCAGCAACGTGCGGGCAGCAAGGTACCAAAGGAGCAGGCAGAGAATGGTCAAGGTCACAAGCCGGGTTCAGTAACTCACGGGCAGCGCGGTACAGGGGATCAGGCAGAAGGATGGTCAGGCAAGCCAGGGGTTCAACAGGAGACGGTCAGCAGAGGTCAGGATCAAGCCGGGTCAGCAACGAAGCAGGAACACAAGATACCAGGTACAGAGGATCATGGGAAAACATACACCAAGGCCCAGATCACAGGCCTGGCCATGCCTTAAATACACCTTTCTGCAATCAGTCCCAGGTTTGGCTGATTGCAGAAGTGAGCTTCTGGCTGCTGAGAGCACCCGCTGGTCAGCTCTGGTACTGCAGCCCACACGGCAGGCGAGTCCCACCACCAGTGCTGAGTCCATTCCTGACACTGTAGCGGCCATAGCGGGGCGGGAGTGGTCTCAGGCGACGGGCGTAGTTCTAAAGTTTTTGTTCTCTTCCAGGTCAGTCATCATCATGCGTTGGAACAGTGAGCAGCGTGCGTTTGCCGTAGAGGCCTACTTTTCGAACGGATTTTCTGTAATCGCAACCATAACGCGCCTTCCGACATCGCTTCAATGTAGCCCCGTTGGGCCGTGTCCCGGACCGGAAACCAATTGTTACGTGGGTCACTACGTTCAGACAAACCGCGAGTACGACAAGACGAAGAGCTGGAGTCCCTCGACCCATCAGATCACCTGAGAACCTCGAAGCAGTGAGAGCTTCAATCTTGCGATCCCCGCAGCGTTCTGCGCGCAAACATGCGTCTGCCCTTGGACTTTCGGATCGTTCAGTGAGGCCAGTTCTTCACGATGACTTTCATTACCATCCGTACAAGTTGGCGATTGTGCAGGAACTCTCCGAACGCGACTTCAATTCTCGGAGGAACGCATGTGAGGCAGTACTCAAAAAAATGTCCCTGAGGACGTTTTTGTTTTTTACAGTGATGAAGCCCATTTTCACTTGACAGAAATGCCCGTAGCGAATAGGGAAGAATGGAAATAGCGCAGGGCATACATGACTAGGCCCAGAGTAGTGTAGGGAACGGAAGGGGTTAAATTTAGCTCCAGGGGGTGGGGAATTGATTGGGGAATTATATTATTGGCAGATGTGGAGTGTAGGAGGGGTCTGTGGTACCTTAGGGTGGGGGGTTCTGCGGAAGGGGCGTCAGTGGAGCTGGACGTGGCGAGCACCAGAGTTTCCCTCCCTGTTTGGTTGGGTATAGGGTCTCATCCGGGGGCAGGTGAGTAAGACAGAGAAAAAAGAAAAAAAAAAAAGAAAAAATGGACACCAGTTGGAAAGGGGGTTTTTTCCGTTGGTTCATGGGCGGTTGTTGGTCTTTGGAGGCGGTTCTCATCTTGGAAGGTAAAACAATGGTGTGGGACCCCATCCGTGGTATGGGGGGCCCGGTGGATATTCCCAGTTAACCAAGGTTTAACTGAAAGGTGGTGGTGCTGCACTGCGGACGGTATGGTTGTCTCCGAGCTGGTTGGTTGCGGCTGGAGGCCTAGTGTATAGGGTTGTCCGCAGGTGCATTTTGGATCGTTTGTGGGTGCCTTTGAAGACCAACAACAATTCTTTGGTTTTCCGTTAAGGAACGGTTGATGTATGTTAAAATGTGAAGTTGTTAATAAAAGGCCATGTTGGCCATTTACTCCAAATGGTGTCATGTTTTTTGTAAAGTTTAGTTGGTTAAGGGGGGTGTGGAGTGGTATGGATAGGTAATGGTGGAAGTAGGAGTGGACAAGCCTATCTATGGTGCATTAGTCATGGATGCGTCAACAAACAGAACATGCGCTATTGGGCCGACACCAATCCTCGAGAATTGCATCAAAGGCCTTTGCATTCATCTAAAGTCACAGTGTGGTGTGCAATTGCCTCAGCTGGGATTATTGGTCCCTGGTTCTTTGAAGAAAATGAGGTCACAGAGACAGTGAATTCAGACCGGTATGTGAACATGTTGGAGGAATTTGTTTTTCCACGACTTGATGAATTGGACTTAGGGGACATTTGGTTCCAACAGGACGGAGCAACGGCTCACACTTCAAAGAGCATCAATGGCTGTTTTAAGGGAACACTTCCCGGAGCGCCTCATCTCAATAAGGGGCGATTTGGAGTGGCCAGCCCGCTCCCCCGATTTGGCCCCTTGCGACTTTTTTTTGTGGGGTTTTTTGAAATCCCGCGTTTATGTAAACCGTCCAAGGACCCTACAAGACCTGAAGGCCAACATCCGCGCAGAAATTGCCAACATACCCGCCGCTATGCTGGTAAGGGTCATGAAAAACGCCAGAAATTGGCTTATTCAGTATATGGACAATGGGGGGCGTCACCTACCTGATATGATTTTCAAAACTGTGTAAAACAGAATTTTAGTTATGTACCTACATTATTAAAGACAATAAAAACAATTCTGATTCATAAAATGGGTTTTATTGCGTTTTGAAAAAAGGAAGTTATGTTGCCGCACCCTGTACTAACAGAACGTATTCAATAAATCAAGTTTTGCTTTAATACTTCTGAAGCCTAATCCGTGTATTAGTGAGCGATTGTAGTAGTGTTTTGAGGCAAATTATAAATTGGTGCAGTCGGCAGGATGCCAAGTAGAAATATCTCCTAATAGGAAGTTTATTTTGAAAAATTGATTTTTGCACGTCGACCCCTAGGTACCAGGGGGCCTCTGTGCAAAATATTGACATTTGGCATTTTGCCAACAAATTTTGGAGATTTAGCTACCTGGCATTTTAGAAAAGAACCAGATATGTTTAAGCGAAAAACGAAGGGTAAGATCGATAAGGTGGAGATTCCCGGCTGGACCGAGACTCCATATGATATTTTAGCACAGGAATTGTCAGGTGCAGGATTGGCAGAATCATGGGATAGTCAGTTTAACCCCTTCAATACCAGGCAATTTTCCCCCTTCCTGCCCAGGCCATTTTTCAGGTTTCAGCGCTCTCACACTTTGAATGACAATTGCGCGGTCATACAACATTGTCCCCAGACTAAAATTTTATCATTTTCTTCACACAACTAGAGCTTTCTTTTGGTGGTATTTAATCACCGCTGGGGTTTTTATTTTTTCCTAAATTAACAAAAAAAGACCAAAAATTTTGAAAAAAAACCCACGTTTTTCTTTGTTTCTGTTATAAAAGTTTACAAATAAATAATTGTTCTTCATAAATTTAGGCCGAGATGTATTCTGCTACATGTCTTTGGTGGAAATAACCCAAATTAGGATGTATTATTTAGTTTGTAGGAAAGTTATAGAGTTCACAAAATATGGTATAGATCTGAAAATTGATCAATCCTGAAGTACTGACGGCCAATCTAATTTCTTGAGGTCCAAGAATGTCAGAATAGTACAGATATCCCCCAAATGTCAGAACAGTACAGATATCCCCCAAATGTCAGAACAGTACAGATATCCCCCAAATGTCAGGACAGGACAGATATCCCCCAAATGTCAGAACAGTACAGATATCCCCCAAATGTCAGGACGGTACAGATATCCCCCAAATGTCAGAACAGTACAGATATCCCCCAAATGTCAGAATAGTACAGATATCCCCCAAATGTCAGGACAGTACAGATATCCCCCAAATGTCAGGACAGTACAGATATCCCCCAAATGTCAGAACAGTACAGATATCCCCCAAATGTCAGGACAGTACAGATATCCCCCAAATGTCAGGACAGTACAGATATCCCCCAAATGTCAGGACGGTACAGATATCCCCCAAATGTCAGAACAGTACAGATATCCCCCAAATGTCAGAATAGTACAGATATCCCCAAATGACCCCTTTTTGCAGAGTAGACAGTCCGACGTACTTCATAAGAGGAATGGCGAGTTTTTTGAAGTTGTATTTTTTTGTCATAATTTTTCGGAAAGTGAAAAAATGAAAAAAATTATTTTCACTTTTTTTTTTTTACATACTGTCACCAGTGCAGTACAGCGTCATCATATAACTGGCATGGCGGTGATCAGGGACACTGACTGGTGACAGTATGAAAAAAAAATATATATATATATATTTTTTTTATTTTTTTTTATTTCTTTATTATTTTTAATTTTTTATTACATTTTTTTTATTTTTTTAAGATTTTTTTTTCATATTTTACTATGACCAAAGTAGTACAATGTTACCATAGTAACATTGTACTACTTTGGGGAAGTGATCAGTATTTTTTTTTTTTTGTTTTTTACACAATTTTCTTACAGCAAAGAATTACTTTGCTATAAGCAAGCATTTACCTGAATGAAATCGATTCATTCAGCTTTTTTTTTTTTTTTTTTTTTTTTTTTTTTGTGCTTAGCTGTGATTTGGCCACAGCTAATCGCATGACATGTGCATGTGACCTGCTGTGACCATTCACAGCTAGGCACTAGTATACAATGGATGGCATGAATGAAGCCATCCATTGTATACAACTGTCATGTGACCTGCTGTGATTGGTCACAGCAGGTCACATGGTACCGGCAATGGGGGCCGGTACTCAGATCTGTCACCGGCCGTGTCCAAGGTACACGGCCGGTGACAGATCGTGCCGCTGCGCGGCTCTGCAACCGCACGAACTGCGCATGTGCGGGAGCACGCCAAATGGCGTGCACCCGGAAAGGTAATGCATTTTTGCGGCCGCCAAACGGCTATAGGCCGGGCGGTAAATGGTTAAAGGTATCGAACCCCTTGATGTTGTAAATGTACTCGAGGGGGTCCCTGCCAAGGCAGCTGATGCAGTAGCTTTAGGCAGACGCAGTTGGATTTTGCTAACTGCATACAGGAAGATTCCTAAGAATTTACATCAGGTAATGAAGGATTACCATCGACTAGAGCTGAAGACCATAGAACAAGAAGGTAAAATTGTTCTTCTGCAATGTGGGCAAAAATTGTTGAAAGATAAATTAGAACACTATCAAAATATAGCCGAAACAGCAGCGGTAAAAGTAGCCCAAACTAAATATAGAAAAAGGTGCGGGCGGGTGAATAGAGGAAAAGTGCAGCGGGCAATAGCAACTGCTACCATAAATTGGGATCCGAGTAAATGGGATGCTGATGTATGGGATTCCTCGTCAGATGATGATTGGGATGACTGTCTGGGAGGACCCGGTTGCCCGGACCCTGAACCAGTTACTAGGAGAAAGAAAATAGAAACAGGAGGTGTAAGGAGGAAGCTATGAAGGTAGCATTGGTTATTATTATTATTATACAGGATTTATATATTATTATTATTATTATTATTATTATACAGGATTTACATAGCGCCAACAGTTTGCCCAGCACTTTACAATATAACATGGATGAAACAGATAGATATCTGCAGGGGCGGACTGACCATTTGGAAACTCGGGCACTGCCTGAGGGCCTGGGGTCAGTAGGGGCCCCATGAGATGCCCCTGGTACCTTTTTCATAGGCTTTTTTCAGTTTGGGAAAGGACACAGGGGCCCCATGATCCCCTATTGAGTTGTCAGTCCGCCCCTGGATATCTGGATACTTCCATGACCTTAGCTGCCCGAAATAGGATAATTAGGAATGCCCCGCCAATGTATAAATCTGTAATCATGACATTGTTAATATCATTAAATAACAGTAGATGGGAAGAGATCAGGGGCGGACTGACAACTCATGGGGCCCCCCCGGGCAATAGGGGATCATGGGGCCCCTGTGTCCTTGCCCAAACTCAAAAAAGCCTATGAAAAAGGTACCAGGGGCATCTCATGGGGCCCCCTACTGACCCCGGGACCTCGGGCAGTGCCCGAGTTTCCAAATGGTCAGTCCGCCCCTGGAAGAGATAGTGGATAAGATGACTGAATTGCAGGATATGGGGGAATGGGTTAAATCTTTCCCCTCCGGAGATGAGAGAGAGAGAGCAATTACTCACCTTCCCCTCAGAAGAGGAATGTGGATAATCGTTTGTCAAGGAAAGATATGTTCCAGGCCAGGGGAGGACTGACAACTCATGGGGCCCCTGGGCAATAGGGGATCGTGGGGCCCCTGTGTCCTTGCCCAAACTCAAAAAAGCCTATGAAATGGTACCAGGGGCATCTCATGGGGCCCCCTACTGACCCCGGGCCCTCGGGCAGTGCCCGAGTTTCCAAATGGTCAGTCTGCCCTTGTTCAAGGCTTTACTTAAAGCCGGAGTTCCTACAGAACACATTGATGAGAAAGATACACAAGTATTGTGGAAATTATATAACAAAAAGTGCTGTCAGGAAGGAAGGTTGATAAGAAGAGTGCAGAAGTAAGAATAAAAGAACATAAGGCTGTAGACAAGAAACAAGAAAGGGAACAGGAGAAGGGGAGAACGGGTGTAGGAGATTTCCCTGATTGGGATCAGTTTCAGAAAATCTATCCCTGGGAAGAAATAGCAACTATGGTAGCTTCAAAAATTCAGACAGCCTCAGTTCCTCCCAAAGATCTGTTAGGATCAGAAGAGGAGGATAATTTGGCTTGAGTAGCCAGCCAAGCCCCCATATGGATTAAAAACGATGATAGGCCGTATGTACAGGTGAGTATCCATTGGAAAGGGGGTAATATACAAACAGTGCCAGCATTAGTAGACACGGGGGGCGGAGTCTACTCTAATTTATGGAAATTCAAAAAAATTCAAAGGACCCCATGTAAAAATATCAGGGCTGGGGAGGAAGGTGACTGAAGGTGTACAAACTGAAGTGACCTTAAAAATTGGGAATTTACCTCTACGAAAATACCCTGTACTGATAGTTCCTATAAAAGCAGGGGTGGACTGACAACTCATGGGGCCCCCGGGCAATAGTGGATCATGGGGCCCCTGTGTCCTTGCCCACACCCAAAAAAGCCTATGAAAAAGCCAATGAAAGGTACCAGGGGCATCTGATGGGGTCCTCTACCGACCCCGGGCCCTCGGGCAGTGCCCGAGTGCTCGAATGGTCAGTCCGCCCCTGTATAAAAGAATATATTATTGGTATGGAGTCCATGATCTTGCCAGCCCAGGACCGGGTGGCTCAATTGCTTTTGATTCCTTTGTATATTTAAACATTTTAGTATTAAAGAAGGCGGAGCTCCCACAAAGTTAACGGTTAGAGGAGACCAAGGCTTTGGCTCTACTAACACGGTTAATGTGGGGGCTAAAATTTGGGTACAGGGGGCATCTGGTGCCCCGGAACCTGCAGAAGTAATAGCTGTAGGTAAGGACCGCACTAATCATGAAACCAGGCAGAGAAAAGTGGGAATATTGCAGGCCATAGATGGGTTGAAAATCGGCCGATTTCTCGTCCGAAAATTAAATCGGCTGATTTTCGGATCGTTAGTGGGCTAATTGTTTGGCCGGTTTTCGGTATTTTGGCAGATTTTTTTTATCAGTAAAGTTGGAGAAAGATCAGCTGATTTTGCCGATCGGCCGATTTTCGCGGCAATGATGGGCAAATCAGCCGATCTTTTTACCGATAAAAAATCTGCGCATGAGCAGTGACCTGCAAGAGGAAGACAAAAAGAAGAAGAAAAGAAGAAGAGGATGAAGAAGAAGAGGAAGAGGAAGAAGAAGAGGATGAAGAAGAAGAGAAAGAAGAGGATGAAGAAGAAGAAGAAGAGGATGAAGAAGAAGAGGAAGAAGAAGAGGAAGAAGAGGAAGAGGAAGAAGAAGAAGATGAAGAGGAAGAAGAGGATGAAGAAGAGGATGAAGAAGAGGATGAAGAAGAGGATAAAGAAGAAGAAGAGGATGAAGAAGAAGAAGAAGAAGAGGAAGAAGAAGAAGAGGATGAAGAAGATGAAGAAGAGGATGAAGAAGAAGAAGAAGAAGAAGGGGATGAAGAAGAAGGGGAAGAAGAAGAATAGGATGAAGAAGATGAAGAAGAGGAAGAAGAAGAGGAAGAAGAAGAGGATGAAGAAGATGAAGAAGAAGGGGATGAAGAAGAAGAGGAAGAAGAAGAGGATGAAGAAGATGAAGAAGAAGAGGATGAAGAAGATGAAGAAGAGGAAGAAGAAGAGGAAGGAGAAGAAGAGGAAGAAGAAGAAGAAGAATTCCAGTGCGGCAAAAAGTGCCCCTGCAGAGAGCTCCGCTATTTCTTTGACAGTGCTTTGACATTTATAGCGGTTGCAACAATGTATCTATTTGTTTTCGAATAAAAACATCTGTATCTGAATACAGATAGATACATTGTTGCAGACGCTATAAATGTCAAAGCACTGTCAAAGAAATAGCGGAGCTCACTGCAGGGGCACTTTTTTCCGGCTGTAGACGGGATGAAAATCGGCCAATTTTTTTTTTTACCGTTCCTGGTAACGTCGGCTGCTTGAACGACCGATTTTAAAAGAACAATCGGCCGTTTTTCTCCCCATCTATGGCCTGCATAAGTCCCACAAGAAAAATGTTACTTGCGGGAAAGATTCATACTCTATTGTCTTTCACAGAGCAACGATGTACTTACCCTTAGTCTTGGAATCCTTGGTATCGTGTGGTTGGTGGAATTAGAGGTCGGAGCGTGGACGCCGGGAGTTAAAGTAACAGATACCGGCCATGCCAGAATGAGCTGGGGGTTGGAGAAGCATGCGTACGAATAGATCTGCAAGATGATTTTATATGCCCAGCTAATCAGCCCTGCCTCATTATAAATATAACTTTCAATAGTACTGTATGGACAGGAGCGCCAATAGAGGGTTACAAGCCAACATATGCGGTTCAAGGAAATGAAGGTGTGATAAATGTCATCTTTGAAGTTAGTATTTGCTGTTGCCAACAGGAAGCAAGCTTCAGTTATTTGTCAGCTGCAAACAGGAGGACAAAAAACTAAGACTAAACCAAGTGCTGTCTTTCAGTTTGCTGTTAATGAGACAATCATTATGACTTGTACCAACGCCAGTGAAATCCAAGGAAGACCATGGCGGGGTCAGTACTTAATCTTTGTAAATTCGAGCACCACTCATATCGACCCCAGACATACAGTTGCAAGAAAAAGTATGTGAACCCCTTGGGATTGTGTGGAGTTTTGCATGAATTGGGCATAAAATGTGCTCTGAACGTCATCTAAGTCACAACAATAGAAGAACACAGTCTGCTGAACATAATACTACACAAACATTAGATGTTGCCATGGTTTAATTGCACATAACATGTAAACATTCACAGTGCAGGGAGGAAAAAGTGTGTGAACCTTTGGACTTAATAACTGGTTGACCCTCCTTTGGCAGCAATAACCTCAACCAAACGTTTCCTGTAGTTGCAGATCAGACCTGCACAACGATCTGGAGTCATTTTGGACCACTCCTCTTCACAAAACTGTTTCAGTGTAGCAATATTCTTGGGATGTCTGGTGTGAATCGCTCTCTTAAGGTCATGCCACAGCATTTCAATCGGGTTGAGGTCAGGACTCTGACTGGGCCACTCCAGAAGGCGTATTCTGTGCTGTTGCAGCCATTGTTTTGTTGAATTACTTGTATGCTTTGGGTCATTGTCCTGTTGCATCACCCATCCTCTGCGGAGCTTCAGTTGGCGGACAGATGGTCGTACGTTTTCCTGCAAAATGTCTTGATAAACTCTGGAATTCATTTTCCCATCAATGACAACAATCCTTCCAGGCCCTGAGGCAGCAAAGCAGCCCCAAACCATGATGCTCCCTCCGCCATGTTTCACAGTGGGGATGAGGTTTTGATGTTGGTGTGCTGTGCCTTTTTTTCTCCACACATAGTGTTGTGTGTTCTTCCCAAACAACTCAATCTTGGTTTCATCTGTCCACAGTATATTCTGCCAGTAGTGCTGTGGAACATCCAGGTGCTCTTTTGCAAACTTCAAACGTGCTGCAATATTCTTTTTGGACAGCAATGGCTTCCTCCGTGGTGTCCTCCCATGTACTCCATTCTTGTTTAATGTTTTCTTTATTGTTGATGTGTCAACAAAAATGTTAGCATGTGCCAGAGATTTCTGTCGGTCTTTAGCTGAAACTCTGGGATTCTTCTTTACCTCATGCAGCATTCTGCGCTGTGCTCTTGCAGTCATTTTTACAGGACGACCACGCCTAGGGAGAGTAGCAACAGTGCTAAACTTTCTCCATTTGTAGACAGTCTGTCTTACCGTGGACACATGAACATCAAGGCTTTTGGAGATTCTTTTGTAACCCTTTCCAGCTTCATGCAAATCAACAATTCTTGATCGTAGGTCTTCTGAGAGCTCTTTTCTGCGAGGCATGGTTCACATCAGACAGTGCTTCTTGAAACCAGTAAACCCAAAACATGTGTGTGTTTTTTAAGGGCAGGACAGCTGTCAGCAACACATCCAATATCATCACACTGATTGGAGTCAAGGTTGGCTCACTCCTGGCTCCAATTAGCTCTGGGAGAAGTCATTAAGCTAGGGCCTCACATACGTTTTCCTCCCTGCACTGTGAATGTTTACATGTTCTGTGCAATTAAACCATGGCAACATCTAATGTTTGTGTAGTATTATGTTCAGCAGACTGTGTTCTTCTATTGTTGTGACTTAGATGACGTTCAGAGCACATTTTATGCCCAATTCATGCAAAACTCCACGTAATCCCAAGGGGTTCACATACTTTTTCTTGCAACTGTATTAACCTCCTTAGTGGTTTTCCCGAGTGTAGCTCGGGGTAAAATGTCAGTACCAAGAGCGGTAACCCCGAGCAACACTCGGGCTTACCATGCGGCGTTGCTCAGGGGGTCCCTGCAGCACTTACCTTGTCCTTCGCTCCCGCGATGTGTCCCCTGCAGTGTCCCCGGCCATCTCCTCCGGCCGATGCTGGCATCTGGCTTCCGTGTTCCGGTCCCTGTGACGTCGGGACGTACGGGCGGGAAATTTGAAATTTTTTAAAAATTTCATTTTTGCTGTCATTGCTGTTTCAATGCATTTCACATACATTTTGTCCCGAGTGCTTTGTCCGGCGCCCTGCCTACATTTTTACTGTTCTTTCTGCCTGGAAACTTAGAAAAGTCCTTGGCGTCCAAAAAGCGTCCCTTTACGTCAAAAGCGGTTTTAGACCGGCTAGAGAACAGCGATAGTAAATCAGAACCACTTGCAGAATTGAGTGATAATGATTCGTGGGGGAAATTCCTCATCAGACACTGAAAACGGTTTTGCGACTTTGCTCAGCGATGTGCGAATTTGCCTCTTTATTTCAAATTTCTGTGTTTTTGGTTTGATTATATTATTGAATTAAATTTATTATTGTTATATTATTATTTTTTATGATTATTTATTATATTATAATTTATGATTTCGTGTTTCAAGTTTTATCCTACCCGGGATGTTTACTAGACTCTTGTTCTGACAGATTTCAGTGAGTTATTCCTAAAAATTACAGCCTACAATAAAAAAACGACATATTTCCACGCAAAAAAATGTACCGCTTTCAGCACAAAAAATCGGAAAGAATCATACCGCCGAGGAGGTTAATGAGACAATCATTGTGACTTGTACCAACGCCAGTGAAATCAAAGGAAGTTCATGGTGGGGTCAGTACTTAATCTTTGTAAATTCGAACACTACTCATATCGACCCCGGACATATTAAAAGATTGCCTTCTACATGTGAAAAAGTGGGTCAACATGCACAGAAAACTGTGATACATTCTCAAATAATATTCCCAACTACTGTAAAAAGCTGTATGAAACGAAAAAAGAGAGCGTGGTACAGGGGCGGACTGACCATTTGGAAACTCGGGCACTGCCCGAGGGCCCGGGGTCAGAAAGGGGCTCCATGAGATGCCCCTGGTACCTTTTTCATAGGCTTTTTTGAGTTTGGGCAAGGACACAGGGGCCCCATGATCCCCTATTGCCCGGGGGGCCCCATGAGTTGTCAGTCCGCCCCTGGCGTGGTATGATACATTGCTTGGGGGTTACGGCTCCCTAACAGGAACCTTAAATGGGTTTTGATATTGAGACACTAGAAAATAGAATGTCTGGGAGTAAGATTAATGATTCTCTAACTATGCAAGCTGAATGGATGCCTACTATGTTCCGTCTGCCTAGTATAGCTGCCGGAATAGATGACGTGATGCTCCATTTAGTAAATGCTTCCAATGATTTTTTAACAGATTTTGATACTAACATTACAAAGTTTATTAATTGGACGGTATGTACGCTGCAGACCATATACAGTTGTGTTCAAAATAATATCCGTCAGACATCACTAACCGGATCAATCCCTGTTTTTGGTGGAAATGATATTTCTACATGGCAGATAATTTCCTAGCAGGTGTAGTAGAGTCATAGAAATCCAACAGACCCAACAGTCATGACATGCATGCTGCTGATTCTGTGTCATTGAATCACTCATTGAGGGGCGTGTTCAAAATAATAGCCGTGTGGAGTTCTATTAGTGAGGTCATTCATTCTTTGAAAAACAGGTGGCAATGATTGCCCTTATTTAAGGAAGGAAGGCAGCAAATGTTGGACATGCTGGTTACAGTGCATTTCTCTCTGAAACTCTTAGGAAAATGGGTCGTTCCAGACATTGTTCAGAAGAACAGCGTACCTTGATAAAAAAGTTGATTGGAGAGGGGAAAACATATAAAGAAGTGCAGAAAATGATCGGCTGCTCAGCTAAAATGATGGCAAATGCTTTAAAATGCCAAACAAAACCTGAAAGACGCGGAAGAAAGCAAAAAACTACCATTGGAATGGATAGAAGAATAGCCAAAATGGGGCGGACTCAGCCAACAATCAGCTCCAGGAAGATGAAAGAAGGTGTGACGTTCCCTGTGAGGACTGTTACAATTAGAAGACACCTATGTGAAGCCAAGCTATCTGCAAGAAGTCCCCGCAAAGTCCCACTGTTGGGGGAAAGACGTGCTGAAGAGGTTACAATCTGCCAAAGAGCACATTGACCGGCCTAAAGAGAAATGGCGCAACATTTTGTGGACTGATGAAAGTAAGATTGTTCTTTTTGGGTCTAGTGGGCGAAGACAGTTTGTCAGACGGCCCCCAAACACTGAATTCAAGCCACAGTACACTGTGAAGACAGTGAAGCATGGTGGTGCAAGCATCATGATATGGGGATGTTTCTCATACTACGGTGTTGGGCCTATTTATCGCATACCAGGGATCATGGATCAGTTTGAATCCATCAGAATACTTGAAGAGGTCATGCTGCCTTATGCTGAAGAGGAAATGCCCTTGAAATGGGTGTTCCAACAAGACAACGACCCCAAACACACCAGTAAACGTGCAACATCTTGGTTCCAGACCAACAAGATGGACGTTATGGAGTGGCCAGCCCAATCCCCGGATCTTCATCCAATAGAAAACTTGTGGGGTGACATCAAAAATGCCGTTTCTGAGGCAAAACCAAGAAATAGAGAAGAACTGTGGAATGTGGTCCAATCATCCTGGGCTGGAATACCTGATCACAGGGGCCAGAAGTTGGGGGACTCCATGCAACACAGATGTACAGCAGTTCTCAGAAACAGTGCGACTACAACCAAATATTCATGAAGTCATTCAAAGGAAAGCAAAATCTTCAAACATTTCTCAGTTTATATAGTGAATGTTTGAGTTTGTAAAGAAGAATACAAACACGGCCATTTTTTTGAACCGTCTAATATTCACTTTTCTTCCATTTTTTTTAGAGGGACAACACAAATTTATGTATTTTTCTTCATGTTGTGATTTGGAATAGAATGTGTCGTGTTCCCAATGCATTTGTGTGGATGGAAATAAAAGCTATTAGAAGGATTTTCAGCTTTATTCACTTTTTTCAACACACTGCTATTATTTTGAACACAACTGTGTGTCTGAATCCTGAGTGCTGGAGGTGTCAGGAAGCTTGCAACGTCAGGGCACCCGCTGGGGACCAGCATTATCAAGCGGCCAATGCGTGGGTAGCGCTACATAATACCAGGATGTCTGGCAGAGTGGGCTGAATATATAACACCATATAGAACCAGTCACAGCAGTGAGAGCTGAGAATGTGGAATAGACTCCCTCAAGAGTTGGTTGTGGTCAGCTCAGTGGATTGCTGTAGGAAAGTCCTGGATTCTTTCTTGGATACACAGAATATACAGTGGGGCAAAAAAGTATTTAGTCACCACCAATGGTGCAAGTTCTCCCACTTACAAAGATGAGAGAGGCCTGTAATTGGCATCATAGGGAGACCTCAACTATGAGAGACAAAATGAGAAAACAAATCCAGACAATCACATTGGCTGATCTGGAAAGAATTTATTTGCAAATTATGGTGGAAAATAAGTATTTGGTGAATATGAAAAGTTCATGTCAATACTTTGTTATATATCCTTTGTTGGCAATGACAGAGGTCAGACGTTTCCTGTAAGTCCTCACAAGGTTGGCACACACTGTTGCTGGTATGTTGGCCCATCCTCCATGCAGATCTCCTCCTCCATGCAGATCTCCTCTAGAGCAGTGATGTTTTGGGGCTGTCGCTGGGCAACACGGACTTTCAACTCCCTCCAAAGGTTTTCTATGGGGTTGAGATCTGGAGACTGGCTAGGCCACTCCAGGACCTTGAAATGCTTCTTACGAAGCCACTCCTTCGTTGCCCGGGCGGTATGTTTGGGATCATTGTCATGTTGGAAGACCCAGCCACGTTTCATCTTCAATGCCCTTGCTGATGGAAGGAGGTTTGCACTCAAAATCTCACGATACATGGCCCCATTCATTCTGTCCTGTACATGGATCAGTCGTCCTGGTCCCTTTGTGGAGAAACAGCCCCAAAGCATGATGTTGTCACCCTCATGCTTCACAGTAGGTATGGTGTTCTTTGGATGCAACTCAGCATTCTCTCTCCTCCAAACACGACGAGTTGTGTTTCTACCAAACAGTTCTATTTTGGTTTCATCTGACCATATGACATTCTCCCAATCCTCTTCTGGATCATCCAAATGCTCTCTAGCAAACTTCAGACGGGCCCGGACATGTACTGGCTTAAGCAGGGGGACACGTCTGGCACTGCAGGATCTGAGTCCCTGGCGGCGTAGTGTGTTACTGATGGTAGCCTTTGTTACGTTGGTCCCAGCTTTCTGCAGGTCATTCACTAGGTCCCCCCGTGTGGTCCTGGGATTTTTGCTCACCGTTCTTGTGATCATTTTGACCCCACGGGGTGAGATCTTGCGTGGAGCCCCAGATCGAGGGAGATTATCAGTGGTCTTGTATGTCTTCCATTTTCTAATTATTGCTCCCACAGTTGATTTGTTCACACCAAGTTGCTTGCCTATTGCAGATTCAGTCTTCCCAGCCTGGTGCAGGTCTACAGTTTTGTTTCTGGTGTCCTTCGACAGCTCTTTGGTCTTCACCATAGTGGAGTTTGGAGTGTGACTGTTTGAGGTTGTGGACAGGTGTCTTTTATACTGATAAGTTCAAACAGGTGCCATTGATACAGGTAATGAGTGCAGGACAGAGGAGCCTCTTAAAGAAGAAGTTACAGGTCTGTGAGAGCCAGAAATCTTGCTTGTTTGTAGGTGACCAAATACTTATTTTCCACCATAATTTGCAAATAAATTCTTTCCAGATCAGCCAATGTGATTGTCTGGATTTGTTTTCTCATTTTGTCTCTCATAGTTGAGGTCTCCCTATGATGCCAATTACAGGCCTCTGTCATCTTTGTAAGTGGGAGAACTTGTACAATTGGTGGCGGACTAAATACTTTTTTGCCCCACTGTAACTGGATATAACATGTATAGGGAAAGTTGATCCAGGGAATATCCGATTGCCTCTCAGGGGGATCAGGAAGGAATTTTTTCCCAGCAGGAGCAAATTAGATCGTGCTTTGCTGGGTTTTTTTGCCTTCCTCTGGATCACCTGTGGCTGTAGGATTATAACTTTTTTTTTTTTATGGTTGAACTGGATGGACTTTTGTCTCTTTTCAGCCAGACTAACTATGTAACTATGTAATTCTTGAGATCTCATCCTCTCCAATACAACTAATTACTGTACTTTAACACGGCCATTATCCAGAGCGGTTCTGCATCTGATTGGCTGGTTTATGGCGAAAGGCTCAACTTTCAAAGATACTTCATATGATGTAGTTGAGTTTGCGTACCTCTTTTATCTTCAGCAGGAAATAATCGATGAAATCTCGGGGGGCCTCGGGTTTCAGGGTGCATTTGTGGTCCTTGATGTAATCTAGCATAAAGTTCTGCAAGTAGGAGCTTTCCTTTAGGACAAGTCTTGGTAGCAATGGCAGCTTAAAGAGGACCGGTAAGGCATTGAACAGCTGAATGGAGGAAACACAAAGAGAAAACAATGAAGGAATGACTGTGTATGTCATATGCAATACGTCTCCGCACATTTCCCACGTTTCCCACGTTTGATCCCTGTAAAGACTTTGCGGGTACAGAAAAATACCCAATGATCTGCCAGCAGGGCTGTGGATAAGGGGGTACCACCAGTCCTCCTGTACGGGGCCCAGGCCAGCACTGGGGCCCAGGCAGCTGAGTGAATTGGATGTGGGGAGGGAGAGTGATCGGCATGGTGGGGAGGCAATTACTGAAACGGATCCCCTGTATGCAGGGCTGCTGTTAGAAACCACTGGGCCCCTTACAGCCAACCTCACAGCCCCCCCCCCAAACCACTGGGCCCCTTACAGTCAACCTCACAGCCCCCCCCCCCCCCAAACCACAGGGCCCTATACAGCCAACCTAACAGGGTCTCACAAAAAATGCACACTTACTGTGCTTCAGTTATGAATGAACACAGTGAGTGATCGATAATGATCATTCACTGTGTTCATTCAAGAATGGAAGGGGCTGGTAATTTACTGGAACTGATCGCCTGTATGTTTCTCTCTGCAGCAGCTGAAAGCCAGCGAAGAGGGGGGAGAGGAGAAGAAGACGGCTTTCAGCTGCTGCAGGAAGAGCCATACAGGGGATCGGTTCTGGTAACTGCCTCATAGACCCTTTCTGCCCACATCCTATTCACACAGATGCCTGGGCCCCCCTGCAGGCCTGGGCCCCGTACAGGAGGACTGGAGGTACCTCTTTATCCATGGCTCTCTCTGCAGCAGCTGAAAGCCGGCTTCTTCCCTCTCCCTCCTGCTGGATTTCAGCTGCTGCAGAGAGAGCCATACAGGGGATCGGTTCCAGTAACTGCCTCATTCACCCTTTCTGCCCACATCCGATTCACCCAGCTCCCTGGGGCCCCCCTGCAGGCCTGGGCCCCGTATAGGAGGACTGGTGGGACTCCCTTATCCATGGCCCTGCCTGTATGGCTCTCGTTGCAGCAGCTGAAAGACAGCTTCTTCCCTCTCCCTCCCGCTGGCTTTCAGCTGCTGCAGAGAGAGCCATACAGGGGATCAGTTCCAGTAATTGCCCCACCATGATGCACCCATCACCCTCCCTGTACACCATATATATCCCCCCGCTGCCCCCACCCCTGTAATGTTTCCGGCTTCCCTCCTCTCATTCCCACAGGCAGCTGCAAGCACACAATAGGATCCTTCAGGATACAGAGTGCGGGAATGGGTCTCGTAAATATGTCACATATACCAGCCCCTTCCTTTCCTTAATGAACACAATCAGTGATTGGTACCAATCAATCACTGTGTTCATTCATAATTGAAACATAGTAAACTGTGTTTTCTTGGTGGGGGGGGGGGGGGGGGGCTTGTCAGGTTGGCTGTATGGGGCCCTGTGGTTTGGGGGGCCCTGTCCGGTTGGCTGTATAGGGCCACATGGTTTCTAATAGCATCCCTGCCTGTAATGTTGCCAGCTTCCCTCCTCTTATTCCCACAGGCAGCTGTAAGCACTCAATAGGATCCTTCAGGATACAGAGTGGGGAATGGGTCTGGTAAGTATGTCACATTTACCAGCCCTTCCTTTCCTGAATGAACACAATGAGTGATTAGTACCAATCAATCACTGTGTTCATCATAATTGAAGCATAGTAAACTGTGTTTTCTTGGGTGAGGGGGGCTTATCAGGTTGGTTGTATGGGGCCCCATGGTTTGGGGGGCCCTGTCAGGTTGGCTGTATGGGGCCCCATGGTTTCTAAAAGCAGCCCTGTATGCCAGAAATACACTCAATTCCTACTTTTCTGTTGTGAGCTGACAAATCATTGCCTTTTCTGTATTGAAATTGAAAGGAATAGTGTCAGGCTGGCCCTGTTACCATTTCCTACACTACAGAATCCTCTGCTCATTTCCACAACGCAGGAGATAGTTGTTGCAGTCCCAGATAAGAACTGGGAGGACCAATTAGACTCCTGAAGATAACATGGAGTGTGAGTTTCTCACAGTGTGCATCAGAAGCTTGTAGGACGGTACAGTTTACCCCCCCCCCCCGTAGTGCTGCCTGCTGTACAGAGGGAATAGAGGATCACTGGTCCTGTGCAGCCCCTGTACGTGTGATCTGGGGAGCAGTGGTCCGAGTGGACACGGCAACGTTGGATGACCTCGGCAGCCATCTTTAGGAGGGGCAATGCTAATAAATAGCCTTGCCCTTCTGCAATTGGTGTGCAGTTGTGAAGTGGATAGAGTAGTGACAGGATCCACGCTGGATAGGGACAGCTTATTTAGCCCTAAGGATAGGTTCCCAATGGGGAGGGGCAGACTAGGGACACCACCGCCGGCTCCACCATCATGGGTCTCCGCTACTGAGATAACAGGGTTGGGATTAGCTAGGCTTACTTTTAGAAACCACAGGGCCCCATACAGCCAACCTGACAGCCCCCCCAAAAAAACCACAGCTTACTATGCTTCAGTTATGAATGAACAAAGTGAGTGATTGGTACGAACACTCATTGTGTTCATTCAGGAAAGGAACGGGATTGGAAATATGACATATTTACTGGACCCTTCCCCCAATCTCCATCCTGAAGCTTGCAGCTGCCGGTGGGAAGGAGAAGAGGGAAGATGGCAGCACTGCGGGGGTGGAGGCATGGTCAGCAGGGGGAAACATATGGTTCACAAGGAGGATGATGAGTGTGGCGGGGGGGGGGGGCAATTACTGGAACCGATCCCCTGTATGGTTCTGTCTGCAGCAACTGAAAGCCAGCGGGAGGGAGAGGAGAAGAAGCCAGCTTTCAGCTGCTGCAGAGAGAGCCATATACAGGGGATCGGTTCTAGTTATCGCCCTCCCCCATCACGCTGTGCCGATCACCCTCCCTGCACACATCAAATTCACCCAGCTGCCTGGGCACCCTTGCTGCCCCGGGCCCCGTATAGGAGGACTGGTGGTACCCCCTTATCCACGGCCCTGGGATTAACTCTTCCGAGTGCTGTTACCCTACTACTCTGCCTAACAGTCACCCCTCTATTGAGATAGAAGAGACAACCGAAGGTAAGGAACGACTCCAATGTGCATCTAATATTCAGAGAACGGCTGTACCTGTGTGGACTGTGTTATAGAGAAGCTGATACCATTGGAACTGTTAAGTCGAGTACCTTGTCACTGTCCTCAATGTGTTACCTTCATCTACCCAAATAATATATGTGCCCCTTGACTTGGTCCCTGTGTTGGTCTTCTTCCATATTGGGTACCAAGCAGGGGCGGACTGACAACTCACGGGACCCCCGGGCAATAGCGAATCATGGGGCCCCTGTGTCCTTGCCCAAACTCAAAAAAGCCTATGATAAAGGTACCAGGGGCATCTCATGGGGCCCCCTACTGACCCGGGCCCTCGGGCAGTGCCCGAGTTTCCAAATGGTCAGTCCGCCTCTGGTACCAAGTAACTGGCCACGCACACAACCTACAGCAAGTCAGATAGAGCTTGCCTCATTTCCTGGCTGGAGGACATCAACCTTCTTCAAGCCCTTCCTCCCATCCAAAGTATCACACGTGTGTAGGCAGGTGCCGGCACTCTTCTATCCTGTAAGGTGACATGTGACATGGTAGAGCTTCCTCTGCATTATAGGGAAGCCTTCCCTGATAGGTGCCTTTCAATAAGGAATCCCATCTCATTAGTGGAGAGCTTCTATAAAGTGGATGGTTAGGGAATCCATCTGATAGGAATGGTGATCAGCGTAGGGAAAGGTCCTGGATGAAAAGGGACCGTGTTGGCCATATTATCTAGTGTCACGATCTTCCATGACCCTTCTGGTGGTGTATTCAGTGAGAGAAAGTTGATATCCTCTTCTCCAGCACCGAATGGACTATATACATGTACAAGCCAGGGGCGGACTGACCATTCGGAAACTCGGGCACTGCCCGAGGGCCCGGGGTCAGTAGGGGGCCCCATGAGATGCCCCTGGTGCCTTTTTCATAGACTTTTTTGAGTTTGGGCAAGGACACAGGGGCCCCATGATCCCCTATTGCCCGGGGGGCCCCATGAGTTCTCAGTCCGCCCCTGGTACAAGCTATGGGTATTTGAGCACAGGTATATCTTACTTCTTTATGGAACAGGACAAACCCATCACTGATGACAACCTACCGCATGCAACATGGACTCAAGATTCCTAATGTGTTGGAAGGTGTAAGACAACAGATCATGTAACTTTGAGTCTTTATAGTCAAAATGTTCTCCAAAAAGCACCGAACTTATAATATTCCCAACAGCACAAGACAGGATCAGTAGCGGGTTGAATGGTTTTCCTATAATAAGAAAACAATTGGTAACTCTTACAGCTACAATAAAGATTGCTTTTACAATTTCTTTAAAGCTGGAGTTTAATCTGCTTATATACAGTTGTGTTCAAAATACTAGCCGTCAGACATCACTAACCGGATCAATCGCTGTTTTTGGTGGAAATGATATTTCTACATGGCAAATAATTTCCTAGCAGGTGTAGTAGAGTCATAGAAATCCAACAGACCCAACAGTCATGACATGCATGCTGCTGATTCTGTGTCATTGAATCACTCATTGAAAGGGGCGTGTTCACAATAATAGCCGTGTGGAGTTCTATTAGTGAGGTCATTCATTCTTTGAAAAACAGGTGGCAATTATTGCCCTTATTTAAGGAAGGAAGGCAGCAAATGTTGGACATGCTGGTTACAGTGCATTTCTCTCTGAAATTCTGAGAAAAATGGGCCGTTCCAGACATTGTTCAGAAGTGGACAATGATACCACCTTGATTAAATAGTTGATTGGAGGGGAAAACATATAAAGAAGTGCAGAAAATGATCGGCTGCTCAGCTAAAATGATTGCAAATGCTTTAAAATGGCAACCAAAACCTGAAAGACGCAGAAGAAAGCGAAAAACTACCATTGGAATGGATAGAAGAATAGCCAAAATGGGGCGGACTCAGCCAACAATCAGCTCCAGGAAGATGAAAGAAGGTGTGACGTTCCCTGTGAGGACTGTTACAATTAGAAGACGCCGATGTGAAGCCAAGCTATCTGCAAGAAGTCCCCGCAAAGTCCCACTGTTGGGAAAAAGACGTGCTGAAGAGGTTACAATCTGCCAAAGAGCACATTGACTGGCCTAAAGAGAAATGGCCCAACATTTTGTGGGCTGATGGAAGTAAGATTGTTCTTTTTGGGTCTAGTGGGCGGAGACAGTTTGTCAGACGACCCCCAAATACTGAATTCAAGCCACAGTACACTGTGAAGACCGTGAAGCATGGTGGTGCAAGCATCATGATATGGGGATGTTTCTCATACTACGGTGTTGGGCCTATTTATCGCATACCAGGGATCATGGATCAGTTTGAATACATCAGAATACTTGAAGAGGTCATGCTGCCTTATGCTGAAGAGGAAATGCCCTTGAAATGGGTGTTCCAACAAGACAACGACCCCAAACACACCAGTAAACGTGCAACATCTTGGTTCCAGACCAACAAGATGGACGTTATGGAGTGGCCAGCCCAATCCCCGGATCTTCATCCAATAGAAAACTTGTGGGGTGACATCAAAAATGCAGTTTCTGAGGCCAAACCAAGAAATAGAGAAGAACTGTGGAATGTGGTCCAATCATCCTGGGCTGGAATACCTGATCACAGGGGCCAGAAGTTGGGTGACTCCATGCAACACAGATGTACAGCAGTTCTCAGAAACAGTGCGACTACAACCAAATATTCATGAAGTCATTCAAAGGAAAGCAAAATCTTCAAACATTTCTCAGTTTATATAGTGAATGTTTGAGTTTGTAAAGAAGAATACAAACACTGCGATTTTTTTGAACCGTCTAATATTCACTTTTCTTCAATATTTTTAGAGGAACAACACAAATTTGATGTATTTTTCTTCATGTTGTGATTTGGAATAGAATGTGTCGTGTTCCCAATGCATTTGTGTGCACTGACACCAATGATGGGGCACTATTCCTCCCACTGACACCAATGATGGGGCACTATTCCTCCCACTGACACCAATGATGGGGCACTATTCCTCCCACTGACACCAATGATGGGGCACTATTCCTCCCACTGATACCAATGATGGGGCACTATTCCTCCCACTGATACCAATGATGGGGCACTATTCCTCCCACTGATACCAATGATGGGGCACTATTCCTCCCACTGACACCAATGATGGGGCACTATTCCTCCCACTGACACCAATGATGGGGCACTATTCCTCCCACTGATACCAATGATGGGGCACTATTCCTCCCACTGACACCAATGATGGGGCACTATTCCTCCCACTGACACCAATGATGGGACACTATTCCTCCCACTGACACCAATGATGGGGCACTATTCCTCCCACTGATACCAATGATGGGGCACTATTCCTCCCACTGACACCAGTGATGGGGCACTATTCCTCCCACTGATACCAATGATGGGGCACTATTCCTCCCACTGACACCAATGATGGGACACTATTCCTCCCACTGACACCAATGATGGGGCACTATTCCTCCCACTGACACCAATGATGGAGCACTATTCCTCCCACTGACACCAATGATGGGGCACTATTCCCCCCACTGATACCAATGATGGGGCACTATTCCCCCCACTGATACCAATGTTGGGGCACTATTCCTCCCACTGATACCAATGATGGGGCACAATTCCTCTCACTAACACCAAAGATGGGGCACTATTCCTCTCACTGACACCAATGATGTGGCACTTTCCCTCCCACTGACACCAATGATGGAGCACTATTCCTTCCACTGACACCCACAATGGGGCACTATTCCTCCCACTGACACCCACAATGGGGCACTATTCCTCCCACTGACACCCACAATAGAGCCCTATTCCTTCCCCTAATACCAAAGATAGGGCACTATTCCTCCCACTGATGCCAGGACATTTTCTACTCCCATTGGCCACAGTCCGGCCCCCAAACTTCTGGAGGACAGACAAGTGGCCCTTTCTTTGGAAAGTTTGGAGACCCCTGGTTTCCACACACAGACAGTGCATGCGTAACAGAATAATTCCTCTGTCATCCTCGGTGTTTTGTCCTTAAACAGAATGCTAAATAGCGTTTTTTCTTATTTTGAACTAATTAACTTTGTTACAATGTGGATTTTTAATTCACAGATACATATTTGCCACCTTATATGTTTCCCTTTCTACATACTTAGGCTAGGTTCATACATGTGCGTCTCATTTGCTCGTACATCGGAGACCATTCATTTGAATAGGCTGCTGTGTCTATGTTTCACACAGGAAAAAAAAAAGTTCCTGCAGCATTTTTAAACCGCAGCGCCCGGGAAATCGCACGGTGCTTTGGCTTTGCAGGCTCCTAGCAAAATAATAATAAAAAAAATAATAATAAATGCACATCATTTTTACCCGCAAAAAGATGTGCATTTATTGGTATTTATTATTATTATTTTTTTTTTACAAAAGGTAAATGAACAATTTAACCCCTTCACGCCTGAGGGTAAAACAGATCTAAACGCCTAAGCACAATTCTGCAACATTGATGTGTGTTAGTAAAACCATCCGTATCATCACAACTACTTCGTACATCCAGGTGGATTATACCGCGTTTTTTTCAGGACAAATTGGGCTTTCATTTGGTGGTAAATGGTAATGGATATCTCCTGATTTTTTATCAAAGAAAATCTGGCCCAAAAAAGTAAAAAAAAAAATATTTTTTTTTTATTTAGCTGTGTGTTTCTTGTTACTACCATAACCTACCACCAAAGAATAACCCAAAATAAATTCTCCAGCTCTTGACGATCGCAGCGATACCACATGTGTGCATGTTATTTGTTGTTTGTACCCGGAGTACAGCCCAGAAACAATAGTGCGCATTTTGTTTTTGTCTTTTTTTTTTAACCTAAAACACACTGACACCAATTTTTTTCTAAATCCTGACCTTTGACCCTGACCTTTGCCCTTGACCTTGACCCAAACACTAACCCTGGCACTGAACTAAATCAAACCTTGATCTAGGTATTTTTTCTTTATTTTTTAATATTTATTTATCTTTTTTTTTTTTTTCAAACATTTTTTTTTCTTTCTATGCCAGGAGTTAGAGAGATACAGTGTATATAATGATACAATGTATAATAGAGTGTATATAATGATACAATGTATAATAGGATGTATATAATGATACAATGTATAATAGGATGTATATAATGATACAATGTATAATAGGATGTATATAATGATACAATGTATAATAGAATGTATATAATGATACAATGTATAATAGAGTGTATATAATGATACAATGTATAATAGGATGTATATAATAATACAATGTATAATAGGATGTATATAATGATACAATGTATAATAGAATGTATATAATGATACAATGTATAATAGAGTGTATATAATGATACAATGTATAATAGAGTGTATATAATGATACAATGTATAATAGGATGTATATAATGATACGATGTATAATGGGATGTATATAATGATACAATGTATAATGGAATGTATATAATGATACAATGTATAATAGGATGTATATAATGATACAATGTATAATGGGATGTTTATAATGATACAATGTATAATAGGATGTATATAATGATACAATGTATAATAGAATGTATATAATGATCGAATGTATATAATGATACAATGTGTAATAGGATGTATATAATGATACAATGTATAATAGAATGTATATAATGATACAATGTATAATAGAGTGTATATAATGATACAATGTATGATAGGATGTATATAATGATACAATGTATAATAGGATGTATATAATGATACGATGTATAATGGGATGTATATAATGATACAATGTATAATGGAATGTATATAATGATACAATGTATAATAGGATGTATATAATGATACAATGTATAATGGGATGTATATAATGATACAATGTATAATAGGATGTATATAATGATACAATGTATAATAGAATGTATATAATGATCGAATGTATATAATGATACAATGTGTAATAGGATGTATATAATGATACAATGTATAATAGAATGTATATAATGATACAATGTATAATAGAGTGTATATAATGATACAATGTATAATAGGATGTATATAATGATACAATGTATAATAGGATGTATATAATGATACGATGTATAATGGGATGTATATAATGATACAATGTATAATGGAATGTATATAATGATACAATGTATAATAGGATGTATATAATGATACAATGTATAATGGGATGTATATAATGATACAATGTATAATAGGATGTATATAATGATACAATGTATAATAGAATGTATATAATGATCGAATGTATATAATGATACAATGTGTAATATAATGTATATAATGATACAATGTATAATGGATGTATATAATGATACAATGTATAATAGGATGTATATAATGATACAATGTATAATAGGATGTATATAATGATACAATATATAATAGAATGTATGTAATGATACAATGTATAATAGAGTGTATATAATGATACAATGTATAATGGAATGTATATAATGATACAATGTATAATAGGATGTATATAATGATACAATGTATAATAGAATGTATATAATGATACCATGTATAATGGAATGTATATAATGATACAATGTATAATTGAATGTATATAATGATAGAATGTATATAATGATACAATGTGTAATAGAATGTATATAATGATACAATGTATAATAGGATGTATATAATGATACAATGTATAATAGGATGTATATAATGATACAATGTATAATGGAATGTATATAATGATACAATGTATAATAGAATGTATATAATGATACAATGTATAATAGGATGTATATAATGATACAACGTATAATGGAATGTATATAATGATACAATGTATAATAGAATGTATATAATGATATAATGTATAATAGGATGTATATAATGATACAATGTATAACAGGATGTATATAATGTATAATGGAATGTATATAATGATACATATAATAGAATGTATATAATGATACAATGTATAATAGAATGTATATAATAGGATGTATATAATGATACAATGTATCTCTCGTCTCCATTCATAGAGAGAGAAAAAACAAGAGGGCCGGGCTGTACAGTGACTGATCACTGTGATAGCCAATCAGAGGCTATCACAGCGATCACGTGACCTGGAATCGGGAGTCCCGGGTCCTGATCGTTAGAACGGGACCCGGTGCTCTCAGTGAAACCGCGGTCTTTGTGCTGGGAGCGTGCTGTGCGGGGCACTCCCGGCACAAAGACAGGTATGCAAATAAGCGGCCCCACGGAAAAAAGCCCAGTTCCATGAGACCGCATATTTGTGTGACGTCGGCATCAAGGGGTTAATGGCAGATTTGTCTTTATTATATTTTACAACAAATTTAACAGTACAAAGCATGAGAAATAATTGATAACATGGACAGTGGACAGGCGTGGCTATGATCCATGCGGATGAATAAAGATGATTCCAAACAAGAGTAACATGGAAGGGTCAGGAACACATATGACGGAGATATGAGACAACATGGATACAAGAGGGGCATCCCCAGGCGAGATGTATGAAACAAGATGAGATAACTCCGTGTAACAAAGAGTATGAACCCAAAAATGGAGAAAAAGGAGAAAAAAGTCTAAAGAGAAGAGAAAACAGAGAAGCCAGTTGAAAAGATAGTGAAGGAGAAGAAGAGAGCGGGTCGGGAGATGGATAAGGCAAAAAGCAGAGTCAAGGTGCCCCCCCATCAGTATTCCATCAGGGTGACCCCGCCGCCTGCACCCCGATATGGGCCGCGGGGAAATGAACAATTTAGAATGGAATTCTACTAGTGTATGGCCAGCTTTAGACAATCAGCCCCCCCCTCCCATCCCCTTTATGTTGGAAAATGGAAATTTCTAATTCTTTCACTCAATCAAATATATCCAGTAATAGATACAATCATTTTCTCCCACCTTCAGTCTCAGATGCCGCCCGGACGAGATGAGTCACCTCCTCGAGCACACGGGACTCCATGGTCTTCTTCCCTATCCCGAAATTCCTCAGAGAGGAGATGGTGAATCGTCGCAGAGGACGCCATCGGGGGCCATTAATATCTGCAGTGAAGAATCATCATCAATGGGTCACAGATCGTAGCAGTGATCAGAAGATAATGCCAAACCACCATCTACATTGGACTGTTCTTTACAAAGCAGAGGAAAGCACTGAGCTGTGGTAGGTGTTAGATAGTTTTCTACTTACTTACCACAAGGCATTTGCCTAGGGGGGCATTTTTCAGGGGGGGGCAGCACTTCCCCTTGGAAGAAGGGACGGAAGAAGGGACACACGTGGCATGGGGACCTGGTGGGATGCTGTGGGTTTCATGATGGTGTATGCAGGGCCTGACTCCCATTCCTGGGGATGTACGGAGCTGTGAAGGTGAGTGTCTTTCTCTCTCATGGGGGATGGTGGCTGGGGGGCAGTGGTAGTGGGAGGCTCAGGTGGAGGGCAGGGGTGCTCTTGGTTAATGTCAGGCTCTGTGGGGGGGGGGGCACCAATTTTTGTGTTGCCTAGGGCAGCACAAAACCGAAATACACCGCTTAAAAAAGTATTCATACCCCTTGAAATTCTCCACATTTTGTCATGTTACAACCAAAAACGTCGATGTACTTTATTGGGATTGGATGCGACAGACCAACGCAAAGTGGAACATCATTGTGAAGTGGAAAGAAAATGAGAAATGGTTTTCAAATTGTTTTTACAACGATACCCCTAACTAAAATCTAGTGGAACCAATTGTGGAGGGTATGGGATCAGTGGCAGTGCTGGTGGGGGGATGGGATCAGTGGCAGTGCTGGTGGGGGGGGGGGGTGGGATCCATGGGAGTGGTGGTTGTGGAGGGAATGGGATCAGTGGCAGTGCTGGTGGGGGGATGGCATCAAGGGCAGTGCTGGGGGGGTGACAGTGCCTGTGCAGGGGGGATAGAATGAGTGGCAGTGCTGGTGGGGTGATGGGATCAGTGGTAGTGCTGGTGGGGGGATGGCATCAATGGCAGTGCTGGAGGGGTGACAGTGCCTGTGTAGGGGGATAGAATGAGTGGCAGCGCTGGTGGGGTGATGGGGTCAGTGGTAGTGCTGGGGGGGGGGGGGGGTGATGAGTGGCAATGCTGATCCTATTTGATGGGATCAGTGGTAGTGGTGGTGTGTGAGGGGGAAAATGAGATCCATTGCAGTGCCGGTGGGATGGGATGCTTGGCAGTGCTAGGGGTGTGTGATCAGTGGCGGTGCTGGTGGGGGGATGGGAGCAGTGGCAGTTGTGGTGGGGAGAATAGGATCAGTGGCAGTGCTGGGGAGATGGGATGAGTGGTAGTGCTGGGGGGGGGATGATGAGTGGCAATGCTGATCTTATTTGATGGGATCAGTGGTAGTGGTGGTGGTGTGTGAGGGGGAAATGGGATCCATTGCAGTGCCGGCGGGATGGGGTGCATGGCAGTGCTAGGGGGGTGTGATCAGTGGCGGTGCTGGTGGGGGGATGGGGTGAGTGGCAATGTGGGGGGGGGTGATCAGTGGCAGTGCTTATGGGGGAAATATGATCAGTGGCAGTTGTGGTGGTGGTGGTGGGGTTGGGTTCAGTGGCAGTGGTGGGTGGGGATGGTTGTGCGATACTCTGAAGTCCATGCTTTCTGTCTCTCTGGCTCCCTCCAGGATCCATGTGTCTCCAGGTCACTGTCCCAAGATGGTGTCCTCACACAGTGAAGACCTCCATCTCTTCCCCTCCTTCACTCTACAGGTTCAACTGACTCTTCCAGTTTCTGCCCCCACCAATGCCATGCCACATCTGCCTGCTGCAGTGAACAGAATGGGCGGAGAGGCTGGGTTGGTGGTCCCACAGCAGTTACGATGTCAGTGATAGTACACTCCACCATCATTGCCTCTGCACCAGCGGGACCCCCTCTGTCAGAACTACCAGGTCCCGGTTGCAAGTGCGACCCTGGCAGTCCTGCCACTGGAACAATGCCAGAAAAGTGACGCAGCAGCTTTATTAAATTCCCCCCATTATTTCTCATTCTGTATATAGAAAACATCTTTTGGTGGTTTGTGATGTCCCCAACCTTGCCTGTTCTGGAATGGGGACACGTTTGGTAGGTTCTATAATGTACAGTAGAGCGGGCGGAATTCTGAGAAGTGTCCTGACAACCTTACCATAGCCTTTGGTGGGAATGTCCAGCGTGGAAAAAATTGGGCGACCACTGAACTCCTCGGCGTGGTTCAGTAGGGCGTCCTTCACCATCTCATAGCCACAGAGGACCACCACCGGCTCCGTCAGACACCAGATGGTGAATATCGAGCCGTACTTTTGGCTGAGCTGTCATAGGTAAAAAAAAAAAAAGAAAAATCAATAAAGAGGGAGAGGTCAACAATGACAGGAATTCTCCCACTGGAGGAACACAGACTCACAGTACCCCCCCCCCCCCGCTCACGACTTGTTTTCTAAACCCATAATTTAATGTAGATATAGCTGAACCCGCCTGTCTCTGAATTCAAGACTTTACAAATCCTACAACTCCTTCTACCAATCCCTGACAAGCATGCAGCAGAGCCAGAACTCCTTATTTGCATACGTGTTTTGGTGTTGGCTCACAAGGCTTTCAAGCCAGAGGATCAGAATGACAACAGGGTGGCGCACTTTGAAAGAGAAATGTCAAAAATGGTAGTGTGTATTTTTTTTCAGGACAGGTCTACTCTACTGTGAGGGGGAACTAAGCTACTGAGATACTGTTGGGAGGGGAAGCTGAACTACTGAGATACTGCTGGGAGGGGGAGCTGAGCTACTGAGATACTGCTGGGAGGGGGAGCTGGCCTACTGAGATAATGCTGGAAGAGGGATCTGAGATACTGCTGGGAGGGGGAGCTGAGCTGCTGAGATAATGCTGGAAGAGGGATCTGAGCTACTGAGATACTGGTGTTAGGGGGAGCTGAGCTACTGAGATAATGCTGGAAGATGGATCTAAAGATACTGCTGGGAGGGGGAGCTGAGCTGCTGAGATAATGCTGGAAGAGAGATCTGAGCTACTGAGATAATGCTGGGAGGGGGAGCTGAGCTGCTGAGATACTGGTGTGAGGGGGAGCTGAGCTGCTGAGATACTGGTGTGAGGGGGAGCTGAGTTACTGAGATAATGCTGGAAGAGGGATCTGAGCTACTGAGATACTGGTGTTAGGGGGAGCTGGCCTACTGAGATAATGCTGGAAGAGGGATCTGAGATACTGCTGGGAGGGGGAGCTGAGCTGCTGAGATAACGCTGGAAGAGGGATCTGAGCTACTGAGATAATGCTGGGATGGGGAGCTGAGCTGCTGAGATACTGCTGGGAGGGGGAGCTGAGCTGCTGAGATACTGCTGGGATGGGGAGCTGAGCTGCTGAGATACTGCTGGGATGGGGAGCTGAGCTGTTGAGATACTGCTGGGATGGGGAGCTGAGCTGCTGAGATACTGCTGGGAGGGGGAGCTGAGCTACTGAGATAATGCTGGGAGGGGGAACCAAGCTGCTGAAATACTGTTTGGGGGGAACTGAGCAGCTTAGATACTGCTGGAAAAGGGAACTGATCTGTTGAAAAATTGCTGAGCTGAGCTGCTGAGAATTGATGGACGTTGATACTTCTGCTTTGAAGGATGGATTGCTCCACAGTACTCGCAGCCACAGTTAATGAAGGCTTATTTTTCAAAGTGTATTTAAAGAGGAACTTCGACCTACCTAAACCCCCCAAAAAAACCCTTTCACTTGTCCCTGTCTCAAAATAAACAAACAAACAAACAAAAAAAACCCATATGATTACTACACCATGACGTCCGGCTTTGTCTTGCTTGAAACTCAAGTTCTCCTTTAGCACTTTTCTCTAGTGCTACCATCTTTAATGGACATCTTGTACAGGCACACCATGGGGTTGATGTACTAGCTTCCAGGTTGTATTATCAAAGCTTAATTGAACAAGATGAAGTTAGAAGATGATTGGTTACCACCAGATTTTGCACTCTCCAGCTTTAGTAAATCAACCCTCATGGGTCTTTGGAGGTCCTCTGACAGAGAGCCCCATGGCCTGTGTGTGCATGACTGAGATTTCGTAAACTATCCAGGGATGTCTATTTCACACAGAACAGGCATTGACCCATGGTGGGTCTGCACATGTGTAGGAGCCTCAATATCATCATCGCCTAGATGACTGTAGCCCCTGATCCATATCACTGCTGTGTCTGGCAGCATAGACTGGGCCACTATCACTGCCACTGCCCTGCATTTCCTCTCCTCCTCTCAAGCTGCCAAGCACAGGAGTGGCTGTGGGGAGAGAGGAGAGGGAGACAGAATACTGGCTTTTTGCAGGACTGTATGCAGCCTCAGAAAGAGCTGGAGGAAGTCCCGGCCCACCACCCAGAATCACAGAGAGAAAGACCCGGCCCACCACCCAGGATCACAGAGAGGAAGGCCCGGCCCACCACCCAGGATCACAGAGAGGAAGGCCCGGTCCACCACCAAGGATAACAGAGAGGAAGACCTGGCCCACCACCCAGGATCACAGAAAGGAAGACCTGGCCCACCACCCAGGATCACAGAGAGGAAGACCCGACCCACCACCCAGGATCACAGAGAGGAAGGCCTGGCCCACCACCCAGAATCACAGAGAGGAAGGCCTGGCCCACCACCCAGGATCACAGAGAGGAAGGCCTGGCCCACCACCCAGGATCACAGAGAGGAAGGCCTGGCCCACCACCCAGGGTCACAGAGAGGAAGGCCCCAATCTGTAGGTGCCAGACAGAGGTCAGCAGCACTCTGCCATGTTGCCAGGGCTTCAGCTGGGGACCCCACATCCTCTGTTCTGACTAACTGTTGGGGTGCTAGAACGACTTTCTCTGCTTCCAAGTCCTCGATCTGTTGCTGGAGGAAGGGACAACCACCTCCTCCCCTGGAGGGAGAATCTGCCATTGGGGAGGGAGAACGACTTCCTCCTTTCCCTGCTCCATTGGCTTGTCGCTGGGGAGGGAAGATGGCTTCCTCCTCTTCCTGGCCCCTGGACTGCCATTGAGAAGCTGAGTTGGCTGACCAGTCTCCTGAAGACCTATACAGCTGCAGAGATGACATGGCACTGTCTTCCAGGGGCATGGACCCTTGCTGGGAAGGGGAGAAGGCTTCCTCCGCTCCCAGGTTATTTTACAGACACTGGGGAAATTAGCTGGTTTCTCCATCTCCCAGATACCTGTCCTGCTGCTGGACAGTTGCATTCCTCCATCCAAGCTCATGCTGTGCAGAAACTAGTTTGTCAAGGTCAAGGTGAGTGAACTCTTGCTGCATCTGCCATAGGAGCTGCACTTCCATAGCTGCGCGTGGAGGTGGGTAAAGCAAAGTTACTCTGCCCCATTGTTGACACTTCAGCTGGGATTTTAGAGCTGTTGGCTGGAACCCCCTGATAGTCCCAGGCAAATGAAGCCCTACCCAGCTGCTGAGGAGAGTCTAGCAGCCATCTGCAGGCGATCTCCAACTCCCATTCCTGGATGGCTAGAAATTCAAAATCTTCCTGTGCCCAGAGCACTTCCTAGATGTTCAGCATCTGGTCTCTGTAATCTATGATTTCCTCCAACCACCACTCCAGATCACTCCTGAAGTCAGGGTCCTCTGACAGACTCCTGTACAACAGCCCCAAGCCACCATAGCCAAAGCCTTCCATTGGGCTGTCGTCCGCTGTCCATGGGTACACTTGGGCTACATACCAGCGGAGGGCTCTTTAGCTCTTGTCTAGCCGCATCTCTGACTAGACCAGTCTGCTTAACTCAATGTCCACTCCTCATGCAGTTGTTCCCCCAATAACGGAACCCGCACTTTGTACTGCAACCAGTACCTTTCTTGGATGGAGGGAATCATTTTTCCCTGGCAGCACTGCTCGCGGTTTGGTGCTTCCTTACAGAGTTGCCGGCGGACAGAATCATACCATCCCAGCAGGACCTGCAGTGGCACTGGTCCCCTGTGCTGCATCCGCATCTCTCGCAGCCTCCTTCCAAATTCCTCTTCCATGGCGGCAGGTATCTGTACCTCTCCTCTTCTGCTAACCAGACTTCAGATCCCGGAGGTGGTTTGGATGCCCCAGACTGCAGGAAGCATCCCACTGCTGCCACCAAATGTGATGGACCACCTGCCACCCCTGCCTGGGTGCCTCCTCCAAGCAGTGCCTCCTGCCCTCCAAACCTTTCCAGCAGACCAATATCTAATACCAACCCTTTACCCCAAGCATCACACACAGACATGATGTTAAGGTAAAACCAAAAGGGAATAACTTTATTGAAAAGGAATACAGGTTTTTATACTTCAAAAAAAAAAGGGCAGTCACCACAAGAACAATAAAAAACAAATATTACACATTGAGGTAAACATCCTACAATGGTTAGGTAACGAGGTAACATTAACACAAGACCAATCACATCCTGTAGGAATCTCCAGGACAATTGTCCAACAGACAGAAACAATAGGTGACTCAATTAACAATGGTAATTCACACCTAGAAGGGGGAATGGGGGAATTACAGGATAGGAGAAAAACACACCTAGACAGGATAGGCAAACACAGGTACACATCATAATAGTAAACACATAACAACTTAATAAATAGATTACACATACTGTAACAGCAGGAGACCCCAATGTCAGGTTGTTTTGAGCAGATTAGAATCTTCTGCTCTGAGTCCCTGAGTTTAGGAGGGGTTGAAGCCGTCAATGCTGCCTTGGGTTGTTGATTCTATACCCCCAACAAAACATAGAGGCCCCAAATCTGTATCCGGGTCCTCCAGTTCTCAGAATCTGTGTGTTTCGGGGAGACATTAACTTCAATTCGAAGTAAAACTACTCCAAAGGTCCCCCAGACACACACCTCCCAAAGAATAGAGGCCCCTCAAACACCAAGGCTCATAGCCAGTAGGCAGGAGGCTAGCCTGCAGTCCCCTCCTAAATCCCCTGTCCTGGTTGGGTCTGTCACAATCCCCCACCCTAAAGGCAGACTAACCAGGTCCCAAAACTCCACCTAGTCTTGACATTGGGTTAGTTGGGTAGAGTGAACCCACATAGTTAGTCCACATGATCTCCATTCTTGGCAGCAGGGAAGAGTTGTCATTGGTAGGTGTGGGGCAGAGGCCTTGGACCGTCTATCCAACTGGTAGCACTTCAGCTGCGAGATCTTTACCATTCTAGGGCTCGATCTGCTGCTGTGGAAAGGGGTCGACTGCTCTGTCTGTCTGTTTCGGGGAGACATGGACTTTAATCTGAAACTACTCCAGAGTTCCCTCAGGCACTCACCTCCCAAAGAATAGAGCCCCCTTAAAACACCAGGGCCATAGTCAGTAAGCAAGAGGCTAGCCTGCAGTCAGAAATCACGGGGCCCCACACAGCAAACCTGGCAGGGCCCCTCCACCAAAACTACTCCAGAGTTCCCTCAGGCACTCACCTCCCAAAGAATAGAGCCCCCTTAAAACGCCAGGGCCATAGTCAGTAAGCAAGAGGCTAGCCTCCAGTCAGAAATCACGGGGCCCCACACAGCAAACCTGGCAGGGCCCCTCCACCAAAAAAATTAAATAAAAAAAAAAATATGCTTCAGTTATGAATGAACACCTTGAGTAATTGTTACCGATCACTCACTGTGTTCAGTCAGGAAAGGAAGGGGCTGGTAAATGTGAGATAATTAGCAGATCCTTTCCCCACTCTCCAACCTGAAGGATCCTATTGTGTGCTTGCAGATGCCAGTGGAAAAGAGAGCCAGAAGCTCTGTGGGGTGGGGGCTCACAGGGGGGCCTGGGCAGCAGGGGGAAACATATGGTGCACAGGGAGGGTGATGGGTGCATTAGGGGCAATTACTGAAACCGACCCCCTGTATGGCTCTCTTTGCCGCAGCTGAAAGCCAGCGGGAGGAAGAGGAGAAGAAGCCACCCTCTCTGATTCAAGCAGCTGCCTGGGCCCCCCTGCTGGGATGGGCCCCATACAGGAGGACTGGTGGTACCCCCCTTATCCATGGCCCTGCCTGTAGTCCCCTCCAAAAGCCCCTGCCCCTGTCCCAACACCTTCTGCATCAGGACCACTAGTTTGGCCTGGGAGGGGATGGAGCGAAACTCAACCGAGTCAATGTGGGGACATCACTGGTATATTTTCTGGTTCAACTTTGTAACCCCCCTAGCGGTCTGATTATGTCCATATTTCTGTGCTCAAAGCGGTACATTTTTTTGCATGGAAATATGTATTTTTTTTATTGTAGGCCTGTAATTCTTAGGAATAACTCACTGAAATCTGTCCGAACAAGAGTCTAGTAAACATCCCGGGGAGGATAAAACTTGAATCACGAAATCATAAATTATAATATAATAAATAATCATAAAAAAATAATAATATAATAATAATAATAAAAAATTTAATTCAATAATATAATCAAACCAAAAACACTGAAATGTGAAATAGAGCGCCAAATTCGCACATCGCTGAGCTCAGTCGCAGAATCGTTTTCAGTGTCTGATGAGGAATTTCCCCCACCAATCATTATCACTCAATTCTGCAAGTGGTTCTGATTTACTATCGCTGTTCTCTAGCCGGTCTAAAACCGCGTCTGACCTAAAGGGACGCTTTTTGGACGCCATGGACGTTTCTCAGTTTCCAGGCAGAAAGAACAGTAAAAATGCAGGCAGGGCGCCGGACAAAGCACTCGGGACAAAATGTATGTGAAATGGTTTGATACAGGAATGTTATACTATGTGATTTTAGTGAATTTAGTGAATGTCACTTTTACAACTTTCAAATTTCCCGCCAGTTCCGTCCCCCGTACGTCCCGACGCTTGCAGGAAACGGAACCCAGAAGACAGATGCCGGCATCGGCCGGAGGACATTACCGGGGACACTGCAGGGGGGACATCGCGGGAGCGAAGGACAAGGTAAGTGCAGAAGGGATCCCGGAGCAATGCTGCAGTGTATTCCCGAGCAGGGGCGGACTAACCATTTGGAAACTCGGGCACTGCCCGAGGGCCCGGGGTCAGTAGGGGGCCCCATGAGATGCCCCTGGTACCTTTTTCATAGGCTTTTTTGAGCTTGGGCAAGGACACAGGGGCCCCATGATCCCCTATTGCCCGGGGGCCTCATGAGTTGTCAGTCCTCCCCTGTTCCCGAGTGTAGCTCGGGGTTACCGCTTGTGGTGCTGAAACTTTACCCCCAGCTACCCTTGGGAATACCACCACGGGGGTTAAGAAAACATTACTACTTACAAAGTTGCCTGTACTGGAGCCAGGAACCCCACTGGACTCCCACTGCAGAGTGGTACACGTCTGCTGCTATAGGTGGTGATGGTTTGGATGGACGGTGTATCGGTCGTCAGGTGCAGGAAACACATTTTGCATTACTGAGTACAATCTGGTTGGATCCCGGAGGTCACTTACCAAGGTGTAGTTTTTATCAGCAGTGTGAAGATTCATATACTTTGGGGTTCCCAGGAAAGGCAGTGGGGTGGGTCCGGGGGGCAGTGACCTGTGCCGTCTGTGCGGTCTCCACCATGATAGGACAAAGTGGAGGGTGATGAGGACAATGACCACCAGAGCGAGAATGGTGGATAATTCCATCTTCCTGGAAAAGACAAGACATGCCAACTATGAGAGAAGTCAATATTCCTCCCAACCCACCTCTTCACATTGACTAAGTGACACATACAGAGCATCCAGAATGTATTCCCAGAACTTAACTTTTGCCACATTTTGTTATGTTGCGGCCTTATTCCAAAATGGACTAAATGAATTTTTTTCCTCGACAATCTACAAACAATACCCCATAATGACAACGTGAAAGAAGTTCTTTGCAATTTATTAAAATAAAAAACGAAAACCGTATATACAGTGGGGATGGAAAGTTTGGGCACCCCAGCTAAAAGTTTGTATTAATGTGCATAAAGAAGCCAAGGAAAGATGGAAAAATCTCCAAAAGGCATCAAATTACAGATTAGACATTCTTATAATATGTCAACAAAAGTTAGATTTTATTTCCATCATTTACACTTTCAAAATAACAGAAAACAAAAAAATGGCGTCTGCAAAAGTTTGGGCTCCCTGCAGAGTTAATATCTTGTACTGCCCCCAAGTATCACAGCTTGTAAACGCTTTTTGTAGCCAGCCAAGAGTCTTTCAATTCTTGTTTGAGGTATCTTTGCCCATTCTTCCTTACAAAAGTCTTCCAGTTCTTTGAGATTTCTGGGCTGTCTGTCACGCACTGCTCTTTTAAGGTCTATCCATAGATTTTCAATGATGTTGAGGTCAGGAGATTGTGAAGGCCATGGCAAAACCTTCAGTTTACGCCTCTTGATGTAATCCCCCGTGGATTTCGAGGTGTGTTTAGGATCATTATCCATTTGTAGAAGCCATCCTCTCTTTAACTTCAGCTTTTTCACAGATGGCATCAAGTTACCATCCAAAATTTGCTGAAATTTTATTGAATCCATTTTTCCTTCTACTCGTGAGATGTTCCCTGTGCCACTGGCTGCAACACAACCCCAAAGCATGATTGATCCAACCCCATGCTTAACAGTTGGACAGAGGTTCTTTTCATTCAATTCTGTGCCCCTTCTTCTCCAAACGTACCTTTGCTCATTCCGGCCAAAAAGTTCAATTTTAACCTCATCGGTCCACAGAACTTGTTTCCAAAATGCATCAGGCTTGTCTATATGTTCATTTGCAAAGTTCAAACGATGATTTTTGTGGTGAGGACGTAGAAGAGGTTTTCTTCTGATGACTCTTCCATGAAGACCATATTTGTACAAGTATCTCTTTATAGTGGAATAGTGTACCACAACTCCAGTGTCTGCCAGATCTTTCTGGAGGGATCGTGCAGTCAAACGTGGGTTTTGAATTGTTTTTCTCACAATCCTGCGAGCTGTTCTGTCTGATATTTTTCTTGGTCTTCCAGATCTTGCTTTAACTTCCACTGTTCCTGATGACTGCCATTTCTTAATGACATTCCTAACAGAGGATATTGACATCTGAAAACGCTTTGCTATCTTCTTATAGCCTTCTCCAGCTTTGTGAGCGTCAACTATTTTCAGTTTCAGTTTTCTAGACAACTGCTTAGAAGAACCCATGGTGCTGATTGTTGGGGCAAGGTCAGATGAGTCTGGGCATTTCAAACCTTTGAGATTGACATCATCTGGTCTTCCCAGACGATGATTGAGAACAATCCATGACATTGGCAGGTCTCAGCTTGGCAAAGGGGGCAGTGCATGCTATAAATTCTGCAGGGTGCCCAAACTTTTGCAGACGCCATTTTTTTGTTTTCTGTTATTTTGAAAGTGTAAATGATGGAAATAAAATCTAACTTTTGTTGATATATTATAAGAATGTCTATTCTGTAATTTGATGCCTTTTGGAGATTTTTCCATCTTTCCTTGGCTTCTTTATGCACATTAATTAAAATATTTAGCTGGGGTGCCCAAACTTTCGATCCCCACTGTAAGTATTCTCAGCCTTCACTCAGTACTTTGTTGAAGCCCCTTTAGCACCAATTCCAGCCTCAAGTTGTTTGGAGTACGATGCTACAAGCTCGGCTCATCTATTTTTGGGCAATTTCTCCCATTCTTCTTTGCAGGTCCTCTCAAGCTCCAACGGAACGTTCAGGTTAAATCGGCTAAATACATTCCAGGTAGGGACGGACTGACAACTCATGGGGTCCCCGGGCAATAGGGGATCATGGGGCCCCTGTGTCCTTGCCCAAACTCAAAAAAGCCTATGAAAAAGGTACCAGGGGCAACTCATGGGGCCCCCTACTGACCCCGGGCCCTCGGGCAGTGCCGAGTTTCCAAATGGTCAGTCCGCCCCTGATTCCAGGTGTAAACAGTAATCAAAATTTTACTGTTTAGTTACAGCCTGAGTAGCAAAGCCTGTCCCCTTCCAGCATGCTTCAGAGAGGCACCTTGCACTCTATGTGGAAGCTGTAATCTCTATTCAGGAGTCCAACGTACACTATATTGCCAAAGATATTGGGCCCCCCTCCAAATGTGATTCGGGTGTTCCAATCCCCTTCAAATCATGTGATTCAGGTGTTCCAATCCCCTCCCAATCATGTGATTCATGTGTTCCAATCCCCTCCCAATCATGTGATTCAGGTGTTCCAATCCCCTCCCTATCATGTGATTCAGGTGTTCCAATCCCCTCCCAATCATGTGATTCATGTGTTCCAATCCCCTCCCAATCATGTGATTCAGGTGTTCCAATCCCCTCCCTATCATGTGATTCAGGTGTTCCAATCCCCTCCCAATCATCTGATTCAGGTGTTCCAATCGCCTCCATATCATGTGATTCAGGTGTTCCAATCCCCTCCCAATCATGTAATTCAGGTGTTCCAATCCCCTTCATATCATGTGATTCAGGTGTTCCAATCCCCTCCATGGACACAGGTGTATACAATCCATCCCCTAGGCATGCAGACTGCTTCTACAAACATTGGTGAAAGAATGGGTCGCTCTCAGGAGCTCAGTGACTCCAAGCGTGGTCCCGTGATAGGTAGCCACCCAGGCAACCAGGGGCAGACTGACAACTCATGGGGCCCCTGGGCAATAGGGGATCATGGGGCCCCTGTGTCCTTACCCAAACTCAAAAAAGCCTATGAAAAAGGTACCAGGGGCATCTCATGGGGCCCCCTACTGACCCCGGGCCCTCGGGCAGTGCCCGAGTTTCCAAATGGTCAGTCTGCCCCTGATATATATATATATTTGTAACACATCCCATCCCCCCTGACTGATAGAATGTCAGTGAAGTTCTGATTAGGGGTCCCAAGGGTTAAATTTCAGACTCTGGCCTAGGGGAGGGGAGGCAAGACTGAAGGTTTGTTCAGCACATCTGTCACCAGATATCATTGTGGGATTTTCCAAATGGTCAGTCCGCCCCTGGTTATTATATTTCTATTTATTCTAGATTGGGAAAAGTAAGATAAACAGACTTTTATAGTCTATGTGACTACATATGTATGTAAATATATACAGTATATCTTGTTTTTTTCTGTATATTCTAGCAACATGTGGTAGTAATTAGTCATAATTTGGCTAGCTAGCTTCCCCCCCCCATCTCTTGGGTAGGAGCTAAAGTTCCACTAAGAAGAGGATTGTAAGAATCAATTTCATACATGTGAAGCATACAAGATTTATACTGTAATATTTCTTGATTAGGATATTTATCTACGATATAACTTTATATTAAGAATACTTTTGGGAGATATATTTATTTATTTCAGGTACTTATATAGCGCTGTCAATTTACGCAGTGCTTTACATATATATTGTACATTCACATCAGTCCCTAACCCTCAAGGGGCGTACAATCTAAGGTCCCTAACTCGTAGTAGTAGAGTAATAGAAATCCAACAGACCCAACAGTCATGACATGCATGCTGCTGATTCTGTGTCACTGAATCACTCATTGAAAGGGGCGTGTTCAAAATAATAGCAGTGTGGAGTTCTATTAGTGAGGTCATTCATTCTTTGAAAAACAGGTGGCAATTATTGCCCTTATTTAAGGAAGGAAGGCAGCAAATGTTGCACATGCTGGTTACAGTGCATTTCTCTCTGAAATTCTGAGGAAAATGGGTCGTTCCAGACATTGTTCATAAGAACAGCGTACCGCGATTAAAAAGTTGATTGGAGAGGGGAAAACATATAAAGAAGTGCAGAAAATGATCGGCTGCTCAGCTAAAATGATCACAAATGCTTTAAAATGGCAACCAAAACCTGAAAGACGCGGAAGAAAGCGAAAAACTACCATTGGAATGGATAGAAGAATAGCCAAAATGGCGCGGACTCAGCCAACAATCAGCTCCAGGAAGATGAAAGAAGGTGTGACGTTCCCTGTGAGGACTGTTACAATTAGAAGACGCCGATGTGAAGCCAAGCTATCTGCAAGAAGTCCCCGCAAAGTCCCACTGTTGGAGAAAAGACATGTGCTGAAGAGGTTACAATCTGCCAAAGAGCACATTGACCGGCCTAAAGAGAAATGGCGCAACATTTTGTGGGCTGATGAAAGTAAGATTGTTCTTTTTGGGTCTAGTGGGTGGAGACAGTTTGTCAGACGACCCCCAAACACTGAATTCAAGCCACAGTACACTGTGAAGACCGTGAAGCATGGTGGTGCAAGCATCATGATATGGGGATGTTTCTCATACTACGGTGTTGGTCCTATTTATCGCATACCAGGGATCATGGATCAGTTTGAATACATCAGAATACTTGAAGAGGTCATGCTGCCTTATGCTGAAGAGGAAATGCCCTTGAAATGGGTGTTCCAACAAGACAACGACCCCAAACACACCAGTAAACGTGCGACATCTTGGTTCCAGACCAACAAGATGGACGTTATGGAGTGGCCAGCCCAATCCCCGGATCTTCATCCAATAGAAAACTTGTGGGGTGACATCAAAAATGCTGTTTCTGAGGCCAAACCAAGAAATAGAGAAGAACTGTGGAATGTGGTCCAATCATCCTGGGCTGGAATACCTGATCACAGGGGCCAGAAGTTGGGGGACTCCATGCAACACAGATGTACAGCAGTTCTCAGAAACAGTGCGACTACAACCAAATATTCATGAAGTCATTCAAAGGAAAGCAAAATCTTCAAACATTTCTCAGTTTATATAGTGAATGTTTGAGTTTGTAAAGAAGAATACAAACACGGCCATTTTTTTGAACCGTCTAATATTCACTTTTCTTCCATTTTTTTAGAGGAACAACACAAATTTGATGTATTTTTCTTCATGTTGTGATTTGGAATAGAATGTGTCGTGTTCCCAATGCATTTGTGTGGATGGAAATAAAAGCTATTAGAAGGATTTTCAGCTTTATTCACTTTTTTCAACACACTGCTATTATTTTGAACACAACTGTATATATATATATATATATCAGGGGCGGACTGACAAATCATGGGGCCCCCGGGCAATAGGGGATCATGGGGCCCCTGTATTGTTGCCCAAACTCAATAAAACCTATGAAAAAGGTACCAGGGGCATCTCATGGGGCCCCCTACTGACCCTGGGCCCTCGGGCAGTGCCCGAGTTTCCAAATAGTCAGTCCGCCCCTGATATATATATATATATATATATATATATATTTGTAACACATCCCATCCCCCCTGACTGATAGAACGTCAGTGAAGTTCTGATTAGAGGTCCCAAGGGTTAAATTTCAGACTCTGGCCTAGGGGAGGGGAGGCAAGGCTGAAGGTTTGTTCAACACATCTGTCACCAGATATCATTGTGGGACTATAAGGCCAGGTTCACACTAGCATCAGTCAGGCGTTTGAGAAGCGTTTTTACCGCTTCTGAAACGCCTATGAAAATTCTGCACATGGCAGCACACTGTGGTGTTCACACTGAAGCATTAGCGTCGAATCGCGTTGCGTCGCGGCAAAACTGATGCCTCATGACAAGTCAGGAGGAGTTGAAGCTTCCCATTCAAGTCTATGGTGCCGCTCCTCAAACGCCTGGCAGGCGGTGGCGGGGTGGTTGCGAGGCATTTGCGGAGCATTAACACCATTTAACTTCATTATAGGCGTTTGTGGTGCGGTTTTAGCGCTTGGCAAACGCCTATCAAACGCCACGCATAGGGCGTTTGGGGAGCGTTTGAAGAGTGTTAAAAACTCTTCCCAAATACCTGTCTAATGCTATAGGGGCGTTTGGCAAGAGTTAGAAATAAAGTCAAAAGTGAGCGAGCCCTAATGCCCCGTACAAACGATAAGAAAATCGTCTGAAAAATTTAGCGGAACCGCTGATCGAACGATTTTCTCTTGGTTGATGAGCGGGATGTTTTAACCGATATTGTGAACGAAAAAATCTGGTTGAACAACAGTGAGAAATGTTGTCGTTTCGCATACGAACGACCGATTTTCTATGCGGCGATATGACGGTCGTATGAAAAAAAATAGAAGATGACACGGATGTTGATGTCCACGGAATCTTCGTAGACACGAAAAATCCAAATGTTAACAGTAGATCGGCCGAATGAGATGATGAAACCAGAATTCTGCGCATTATATTTTATGTATCACTATGTATAGAGGTCATGTAATAAACGATATTATACTCATTGCTGGTCATTGTTGTGTATATCACGCGTTCAGGCCGGAAGGGCGTGGCCAGGGGTGGACTGACCATTTGGGTACTCGGGCACTGCCCGAGGGCAGGGATCAGTTGGGGGCCCCATGAGATGCCCCTGGTACCTTTTCATAGACTTTTTTGGTTGTGGTCTGAGTGTGGGCGAGGACACAGGGGTCCCATGATCCTCTATTGCCCGGGGGCCCCATGAGATGCGTCATTTTAAATGGTTTTAGGTCTGTGTGTATTGTCTCATACTGAGGTGATGGTAAACCAGGGCGAATGCCCATATGTCATATTCATTTGTGTGTAATAAAGCATAATTTTTGGAAATTATTCCCTTAGTGTCACGTTCTGTTCATTATGCAGCCGCTTTTCTGTGAATCTCTTTTCACAACCCTCCTTTTTTGTATGCCCCATGAGATGCCCCTGGTACCATTCATAGACTTTTTTGGGTGTGGTCTGAGTGTGGGTGAGGACATAGGGGCCCCATGATCCCCTATTGCCCGGGGGCCCCATGAGTTGTCAGTCCGCCCCTGGGTGTGGCTACAAGGTCACACGCACACCGCATCACTTCCACTTGTATGGAAGATGTCGATACTACGTATTGCTCGACGAATGATTGTTTTAGATTGGTTAATGTGGGCCACGATTTCAAACAACGAACGAAGGCCTCTAGCTGGGTCGTCGGATGACCGATCAGTCGATTTTCTAATCGTGTATTCCCACCATAAGAAACAGAAAGGAAAACCAGCCCACTTTTAGGAGAAGGTGGGGGCTGAATTGTTCCTTAGGGCTCATGTACACTGCAGCTGATAAACTCGCGTTTAGGAGCTGTTCATCGTTTTTTTCAGCAGCCCCTGAACTCTCCCTAATGTTCTCCTATGTGTCCGTGTATACATCTTCATTTACAGTCAGTTGAGTTTACAGTCGTTTTTTTGAATGCAACAAACTTGCGTTCAGATGTCGATTTTATCAGCATTTCAAATGCAAAACGCTTGTAAACGCGGCTAAACGCAGCAAATTGCATTTATAAGTGTTTGCGTTTTTTCATCAGAGCCTTTTTTCATCATGAAAAATGTATGCAAAGAGTTTTCAAGGTGCTCAGATGGACAAAACACTGAACACAGGATGTTCCTACCAAGCTTGTCACACATTGTAATGACCAATTCACACCTCAGACCTCTCCCACTGTCAGGGCAGGAGCTGAGGAACGGACAGGCAGGCCTAACAATGTAACGCACTGGCTGACGACAACCACCACCCACAGACCGAAGTCCCTCAGGGCACGGAGTCTAAGTCCCAGGCTGCCCTTCACCAGGGCCCCTGATGGTGGGGATGGACTTGACGCAGCCAGGAACCAGGTCGCGGCCCCCGAGACACCTCAGCTGCGGTAATGGCCGCCGCCAATGGCGTGTAGCTGGTGGAAGAAATAAAAGAGTAGTCAGACAAGCCGGGGTCAACAACAATAGGACAAAACAGTACAGGACAGCAGACGAGAATCACAGGTCACAAGCCGGGTTCAGCAACAGAGGGTCAGATCAAAGGAGAATACAAAGAATAGTCAAGTCACAAGCCGAATCAGAATACCAGGAGAGTCACGAGAGTCAGAACAGAGTAATAGTAACACAAAGACACAAGACACAAGTGCAAAGAGCATGTGCGGGCCACAGGCTTATATGTCATCAGCCACGCCCCTCTGGGGGGTGGACCTCAGAGACCTGAAGGCATAAAAAGGACTCCCATCATGCACAGCAGAATCCAAGATGGACGCCAGCACATGGAGTAACATAACCTCAGGAAAAAGGTAGGACCTTGACAGTACCTCCTCCTCAAGGGCCCCTCCCCCTCCGCGGCTCAACAAAAGGTTTCTGAGGAAAGCGGGTATGAAAAGCGCGGAGGAGGGCAGGAGCATGGACATCCGCGGAAGGAACCCAGGAACGCTCCTCAGGACTATAACCGCGCCAATGAACCAGGAACTGTAATCGACCACGCACCAATCGAGAGTCCAGGATCCGGCTCACCTCATACTCCTCATGACCGTCAACCCGGACAGGACGGGGCCGAGGCAGAGAGGTAGTGAAGCGATTGCAGATCAGAGGTTTCAACAGGGAAATATGAAAGATATTGGAGATCCGCATCCCAGACGGAAGGGCAAGGGCATAGGCCACCGGATTCACTTTGCGGAGAATGAGGAAAGGACCAACAAAACGGGGAGCTAGTTTGGGTGTGGGCACCCGAAGATTGAGGTTGCGAGTAGACAACCACACCCGATCGCCGACCTGGTATGAAGGAGCAGGCAACCGTCTGCGATCAGCCTGGAACTTTTGGCGCTGAGCTGAGTCCCTCAAGGCCCTCTGGATCTGCCCCCATGAAGAACGCAGGGCAGCAAGATGGTTCTCCACAGCCGGAATGTCCTGTGGTGAGAACCTCTCAGGTAATACTGCGGGTTGGAACCCATAGTTGGCCATGAAGGGCGACATCCCGGAGGAGGAGTTGACCGCCGAGTTCCTGGCAAACTCTGCCCAAGGCAGGAGATCGGCCCAATCGTCCTGATGGTCTGAAATATAACATCGAAGGAATTGTTCTAAGGCCTGATTGGAACGCTCCGCAGCCCCATTGGACTGCGGGTGGTAGGCTGAGGAAAAGGAGAGACTAATACCCAACTGGGAGCAGAAGGCGCGCCAGAATCTGGACACGAACTGACTCCCGCGGTCCGAGACAATCACCTTAGGCAACCCATGCAGGCGAAAAATCTCCCTGGAAAAGACCGTGGCCAGTTCTTGCGCTGTTGGTAATTTCCTGAGTGGAATGCAATGGCACATCTTGGAAAACCGATCGACGATTATGAGGATGACCGTATGACCCCGAGACACCGGGAGGTCTACAATAAAGTCCATACCTAGGTGTGACCCATTGGGAATGGGTTGCAGAAGACCCAAAGGGAGATGCCGTGGAGACTTATTCTGGGCACAGATCGAACATGCCGCTACATAAGAGGCAATGTCGGCACGGAGGGTTGGCCACCAGAATAAGCGAGAGACGACCCAACACAGCTGGTTCTTCCCCGGATGCCCGGCAGTTTTGGCGTTATGGTAGGTACGCAGCAGGCGGGTGCGCAATCCCTCGGGTACAAAACATCTACCCTCCGGCTTCCCAGGGGGAGCATCAGATTGAGCCGCCAAAATCTGCTCCCCAAGAGGAGAGGTCAGACTGGTGCGAATGGCAGCCAGGATCTGATCTGGAGGAATAACTGAGATTGGCTCAGAGTCTTCCCTGGACAACTCAGAGTATTGCCGTGATAACGCATCAGCCCTGACATTCTTGGAACCAGGCAAATATGAAACCACATAGTTGAAGCGTGACAAGAACAGAGCCCATCTGGCCTGGCGGGGTGTCAATCTTTTGGCCTCCGAAAGATAAGTCAGGTTCTTATGATCGGTAAGAATGAGGACCGGAACCGCGGAGCCCTCGAGCAGGTGCCTCCATTCCTTGAGAGCCAGAATGATTGCCAACAACTCCCTATCTCCAATCTGGTAGTTGCACTCTGCAGAGGAAAGCTTCCTGGAGTAGAACCCACAGGGAAGTAGGGGTCCATCGGGCGACCGACGTTGAAACAGGAGAGCGCCTACTCCCGTCTCGGATGCATCAACCTCAAGGACGAAGGGCAATCCAGGATCGGGATGAGACAGTATCGGAGCCGACGCGAAGGCGGATTTCAGAGCCTCAAACGCTACGATGGCCTCGGGTGGCCACTCGTGAGGATTACTGCCCTTCTTGGTTAGGTCTGAGAGAGGCTTTGCCAGCGTCTTTGCCAGCGTGGAGAAGTTCCGGATGAACTTCCTATAGTAGTTGGTGAAGGAATTAGCCTTTCAGCATTACCATACCGCCATTTTGTCTCTTAGCCTAAGATCTGCCATTTTAAAGATAAGTATCCATCTTAAGACTTATGTCAGTACTTAAAGATGAATTTGTGTTTTAAGACTGTTTCTTACTTTCGATAAGAGTCTGAGGTTCCTCTTTTCCCTTCAGATGTAACTTCCTTTTTTCCTCTACCTAGCACAAGACTGAAAGTCTGCGGTGGGCTTTTTCCTGTTGCAAGAGTATTAATAACTTTAGCCAGTGTGAAATAGGGAAGTTGTCTACTTTCTATACTAATGCTTGACGCATATAATAATAATTAACATAAATGCTAAATGATTGGGCATTACTGACGTATGTAATATTCTGATTGGTCAATGCATACCTGTCAATTGATTGGTTCTTATATTTCCATGTATTGTTTTAAGTTTCATATATAAGTTTGAACACGGAAGAATAAATTCAGTTCCTTCTGAGATATCACCTTGTGTCTGTGTGCAATTTCCTATATCTCAAAGGGAACTCCGGGCCTGAGGACAGACATTGATCAGGGCCAGGGGACTGACGGGAGTCGGTAGCTACAGGAAGGAACGAGAGGAGCCAATTCCTTTCAATTGGGGGCTCGTGTCCGGGATGAGATAATCATCCTTTTCGGTAAGTAAGATTTTTTTGTCATTCTGTCAATTAGTCTGTCTTGCCGGTAAGGCTCTGATTGAAATCTCATGCCCTTAGGTAGCACTGGGCTTCGCGTCTTAAGACGCCAGTGGCCAGGCGCAAAGTGCTGTGGGGAGCACAAGGTCTTTTGGAAAAGACCAGGAGCAGTTTTGGAAACTGCACAGTCTCTTATGAGAAGGGGCTGAAAAGAGTTTCTCTGAGAAGAAACCAGAAAAAGTCCGGGGTTGATCCATTCTGTCCTGCAACTCTTTGCTTTTCTTCCTATCGCATAGAAGTATAAGATAATTTGTTTGTGTGACACAAGTGCCCAGTTGGTAAGTGTATGGGCCAGCGGTTACTGAAGGTATTGTCAACTTCCGTTGTAAGACGCACCACCCCTTTAGCTAGGCCTTATTGGCTGATGACCTAGAGAAGGTGATAGCATGGTGACACGGAGTTGGGTGCCTATGTGAATGTCTTGTTCAAATTGTGTTGTAGGCTTATTGTTAGAAAAGTGGGAGTTAGTCAGAGTCAGGATATTATTAGACGGGAGTCGGTAGCTACAGGAAGGAACGAGAGGAGCCAATTCCTTTCAGTTGGCAAAACCCAAAAAGCGCTGAATGGGCCGAAGACCACTGGGACGAGGCCACTGCAGAACCGCCGAAACCTTCTGAGGGTCCATGGAGAATCCCTCCGCAGAAATGATGTAGCCTAAAAAGGCAACTTGCGATCGATGGAATTCGCACTTCTCAAGTTTACAAAAAAGTTTGTTCTCACGTAATCGTTGCAGCACCTGCTTGACATCCTGGATATGGGACTCCATGGAGGCAGAGTAAACCAGGATGTCATCCAAGTAAACTACCACGCACTGCTGCAACAAGTCACGAAGGACATCATTTATGAATTCCTAAAAAACTGCGGGCGCGTTACACAACCCGAAGGGCATCACCAGGTATTCGTAGTGACCGGTTCTGGTGTTAAACGCGGTCTTCCACTCATCCCCCTGTTTGATCCGTACGAGGTTGTACGCCGCCCTAAGGTCAAGTTTGGTAAAGACTGTTGCTCCCTTAAGGCGGTCGAATAACTCAGTAATCAAGGGAATCAGGTAGGTATTCTTAGTGGTGATTCGATTAAGACCCCTATAATCAATGCAAGGCCTCAATTCACCACCCTTCTTCTTTACAAAGAAAAAGCCCGCTCCTGCTGGGGAAGTAGACTTACGAATGTGCCCCCGGGAAAGCGCATCCACAACGTACTCCTCCATGGCCTTATTCTCCGCAATCGAGAGAGGATACACCCTGCCACGCGGAGGAGTGGCACCGGGTTGCAAGGATATGGCGCAGTCGTAAGGACGATGAGCAGGTAAGGCACCAGCGCGTACCTTATCAAACACGTCCCGGTACTCCCCATAATCAGTGGGCAACGCAGAGTCCGAGGAGGCACACAACACCTTAACCGGCCCACGGATGCACCCGGCCCCACACTGTGGAGACCACGAGAGAATCTCGGCAGTTTGCCAATTGAAGGTTGGATTGTGCATCTGGAGCCAGGGATACCCCAAAACCACCGAATAGTGCGGAGAAGAAATCACCTGGAAACAGGCCAACTCCCTGTGAACAGCCCCAATAGCTACTTCCACTGGCACAGTCTCGTGGGTAACCTGCGGTGGTTGCAGGGGCCTGCCATCTATCGCCTCGAGAACCAATGGGGTAACTCGAGCCTGCAGGGGAATGGAGTGCTGGGCAGCAAACGAGCTGTCCATAAACAACCCGCCGGCCCCAGAATCTACCAACGCCTGGGCCGTCCCCGAGCCCTCCGCCCAAGAGAGGACAACGGTGATCAGTGGCTTATCTCTGCGGAACGCCGGGGACGAGGAGACTCCACCCAAGATCTGTCCCCGACAGGATCTCAGGTGCGAGCGTTTCCCGGACGGACTGGACAGGACTGCCGAAAGTGCCCACCAAGACCACAGTACAGGCAGCGACCCTCCCGACGCCGAGCGGCCCACTCCCCCTCGGAAAGGCGAGCAAACCCCAGCTGCATGGGCTCACCACCAGACAATCCATCCCCAGGAGGCGTGGGAGGAGAGGGAGGAACGGGTGGGACAGAAAACGCAGGTGCCAGTCGATTGGAAGGCCTCCGCAGGCGTTCCTTGAGTGAAGGCCTCTCCCTAAGCCTGGTGTCAATCAGGATCAGGAAAGAGATGAGCTCCTCCAACACCACAGGCAGTTCCTTAGCTGCAATCTCGTCCTTCAATGTGTCAGAAAGACCATGGGAAAACGCAGCCACCAGAGCCTCATTGTTCCAACCGACCTCTGCCGCCAGGGTACGAAACTCTATGGCGTACTCGGCCACGGTCCGTGAACCCTGATGCATGGTCATGAGCAGCTTGGCCGCCGAGGCGGACTGAGCCGGTACATCGAATACCCTACGGAAGGCATCGACAAAACCGGAAAAATCTTGAATCACCGGGTCGTTTCTCTCCCATAAGGGATTTGCCCAGGCCAAGGCCTTGTCTGAGAGTAGTGAAATTAGGAACCCAACCTTTGACCTCTCAGACGGGAAGGCGTGGGGTATTAATTCAAAATAAATACCCACCTGGTTGAGGAACCTACGACACTGACTCGGCTCACCCCCAAAGCGCTGTGGAAGAGGGGCAGAGCCAGTCATACCTCTGGGTGCTGCTGATGCAGCCACCGAGGTGGTGGACGCAATAGGCGGAGAAGCAGCGGGAGAGACCACCGGAGTGACTACCAGCCTAATAGCACCAGGAGCAAGGTGTGCAGTGCGTGCAAGCAGAGTTTGCAACGCCTGAGCGAACTGATCCAACAGGTGATCCTGTTGATCGAGTCTGGCGACTAGCGTTGGGAGCGAAGGCGTGCCTGCACCGTCAGGGTTCATGGCACTTGTGTAATGTCAGGGCAGGGGCCGAGGAATGGACAGGCAGGCCTAACAATGTAACGCACTGGCTGACGACAACCACCACCCACAGACCAAAGTCCCTCAGGGCGCGGAGTCTAAGTCCCAGGCTGCCCTTCACCAGGGCCCCTGATGGTGGGGATGGACGTGACACAGCCAGGAACCAGGTCGCGGCCCCCGAGACACCTCAGCTGCGGTAATGGCCGCCGCCAATGGCGTGTAGCTGGTGGAAGAAACAAAAGAGTAGTCAGACAAGCCGGGGTCAACAACAACAGAACAAAACAGTACAGGACAGCAGACGAGAATCACAGGTCACAAGCCGGGTTCAGCAACAGAGGGTCAGATCAAAGGAGAATACAAAGAATAGTCAAGTCACAAGCCGAATCAGAATACCAGGAGAGCCACGAGAGTCAGAACAGAGTAATAGTAACACAAAGACACAAGTGCAAAGAGCATGTGCGGGCCACAGGCTTATATGTCATCAGCCACGCCCCTCTGGGGGGTGGACCTCAGAGACCTGAAGGCATAAAAAGGATTCCCATCATGCACAGCAGAATCCAAGATGGACGCCAGCACATGGAGTAACATAACCTCAGGGAAAGGTAGGACCTTGACACCCACCCTTGGAAACAAAAGATATGTTAATGACCATTCACACCTCAGACCTCTCCCACCCCTGGAAACAAAAAGATATGTTAATGACCATTCACACCTCAGACCTCTCCCACCCTTGGAAACACAAGATATGTTAATGACCATTCACACCTCAGACCTCTCCCACCCTTGGAAACAAAAGATATGTTAATGACCATTCACACCTCAGACCTCTCCCACCCTTGGAAACAAAAGATATGTTAATGACCATTCACACCTCAGACCTCTCCCACCCTTGGAAACAAAAGATATGTTAATGACCATTCACACCTCAGACCTCTCCCACCCTTGGAAACAAAAAATATGTTAATGACCATTCACACCTCTCCCACCCTTGGAAACAAAAGATTTGTTAATGACCATTCACACCTCAGACCTTTCCCACCCTTGGAAACAAAAGATATGTTAATGACCATTCACACCTCAGACCTCTCCCACCCTTGGAAACAAAAGATATGTTAATGACCATTCACACCCCAGACCTCTCCCACCCTTGGAAACAAAAGATGTGTTAATGACCATTCACACCCGAGACCTCTCCCACCCTTGGAAACAAAAGATATGTTAATGACCATTCACACCACAGACCTCTCCCACCCTTGGAAACAAAAGATGTGTTAATGACCATTCACACCCGAGACCTCTCCCACCCTTGGAAACAAAAGATATGTTAATGACCATTCACACCTCAGACCTCTCCCACCCTTGGAAACAAAAAATATGTTAATGAACATTCACACCTCTCCCACCCTTGGAAACAAAAGATTTGTTAATGACCATTCACACCTCAGACCTCTCCCACCCTTGGAAACAAAAGATATGTTAATGACCATTCACACCTCAGACCTCTCCCACCCTTGGAAACAAAACATATGTTAATGACCATTCACACCCGAGACCTCTCCCACCCTTGGAAACAAAAGATATGTTAATGACCATTCACACCTCAGACCTCTCCCACCCTTGGAAACAAAAGATATGTTAATGACCATTCACACCTCAAATTCCTCATGAAGACCCCCTGCCAGGTGACCTTAATGACTCCCTCCACCAGACACCTTTCCCACCCTTGGAAACAAAAGAAATGTTAATGAGCAACTCACACCTAATTATCTCAACACATACTGCTGTCTCTGCTTCTACTCTCTGTATTTCTCTGAAACACACCTCAGACCTCTCCCACCCTTGGAAACAAAAAATATGTTAATGACCATTCACACCTCTCCCACCCTTGGAAACAAAAGATTTGTTAATGACCATTCAAACCTCAGACCTTTCCCACCCTTGGAAACAAAAGATATGTTAATGACCATTCACACCTCAGACCTCTCCCACCCTTGGAAACAAAAGATATGTTAATGACCATTCACACCCCAGACCTCTCCCACCCTTGGAAACAAAAGATATGTTAATGACCATTCACACCTGAGACCTCTCCCACCCTTGGAAACAAAAGATATGTTAATGACCATTCACACCCGAGACCTCTCCCACCCTTGGAAACAAAAGATATGTTAATGACCATTCACACCTCAGACCTCTCCCACCCTTGGAAACAAAAGATATGTTAATGACCATTCACACCTCAGACCTCTCCCACCCTTGGAAACAAAAGATATGTTAATGACCATTCACACCCGAGACCTCTCCCACCCTTGGAAACAAAAGATATGTTAATGATCATTCACACCTCAGACCTCTCCCACCCTTGGAAACAAAAGATATGTTAATGACCATTCACACCTCAGACCTCTGCCACCCTTGGAAACAAAAGATATGTTAATGACCATTCACACCTCAGACCTCTCCCACCCTTGAAAACAAAAGATATGTTAATGACCATTCACACCTCAAATTCCTCATGAAGACCCCCTGCTAGGTAACCTTAATGACTCCTCCAGCAGACACCTTTCCCACCCTTGTAAACAAAGGAAATGTTAATGAGCAACTCACACCTAAGCTAATCTCAACTCATACTGCTGTCTCTGCTTCTACTCTCTGTATTTCTTTTAAACAGTCTGAAATAGTTCATAATTTACCACTTTTCAGTGCATTCTGGGCATTCGGGAGGTTCTCCTGTGTTTCTCTTTAACTACTTGCCAACTGCAGATAGCCGAATGATGGCTACACTGTGGATGGCCAGTTTTGGGAGGGCGTCATATGACGTCCTCCCAGAACACACTCTCCTGCGCGCCCCCGGGGTCGCGCACCCGACGATCTCACGTGATGTGGTAAAAGGCCAATCACAGCGGCCTTTTACCACGTGATCAGCCATGTCCAATGACACGCTGATCACCAGGAAATGCAATTGCCGGATCTCGGCTGCACTTTCCTCACGTTGTCAGAGCAGGGATCGGCACCGATCATCCGGGCACTGATGATCAGTGCCCTGATGACCGGTGCCCAGCAGTGCCACCCACCAGTTCCGCCCACCTGTGCCCACCAGTACCACCCAGCAGTGCCACCCACCTGTGCCCACCAGTGCCACCCATCTGTGCCTACCAGTGCCCATCAGTGCAGCCCAGCAGTGCTGCCAGTCAATGCCACCAGTCAGTGCCCAGCAGTTGCTCCAGTCAATGCCTAGCAGTGCCGCCTGTCAGTGCCAAGCAGTGCTGCCAGTCAGTGCCACCTATCAGTGCTGTCTATCAGTACCCATCATCAGTGCCACCTATCAGTGCCATCTATTAGTGCCACCTATCTCTGCCACCTCATTAGTGCTGCCTATCAGTGCTGCCTATCCATGCCACCTCATTAGTGCTGCCTATCAGTGCCCATCAGTGCTGCCTATCAGTGCCCATCAGTGCTGCCTATCAGTGCCCATCAGTGCTGCCTCATCATCGCACATCAGTGAAGGAGGAAAATTACCTGTTTGAAAATTTTTATAATAGAAACAAGGAAACTTTTTTTTTTTCACATTTTTTGCACTTTTTTGTTTATAGCGCAAAACGTAAAGTGCCCAGCGGTGATTAAATACCACCAAAAGAAAGCTCTATTTGTGAGAAAAAAAGATAAAAATTTCATATGGGTACAATGTTGCATGACCGCGCAATTGTCAATCAAAGTGCGACAGTGCTGAAAGCTGAAAATTGGCCTGGTAAGGAAGGGGGTATAAGTGCCCTGTAGGCGAGGGGTTAAAACACGCTTCTAAACGCCAACGCGCATACGCGAATGCGGTATGCAAACGCGACTAAACAGACATTTTTTAACCTACGTTTTCCAGCAGTCAGTTTCCATCCTTCAGAAACGTCCCGTGTACATGGGGGCCTTATAAAGCCGGAAAAAGACCTTTTTAGTAGGACATTTTCACAAAATTTGGAGGAGATTACAAGCTGGGCTAAGGAGCCCACAGACTCACACCACACACACGCACACGCACGCACACGCACGCACACACACACGCACACGCACGCACACGCACGCACACAATTACACTCACAATTTTTATCTCAAGAACATAACTATATTTTTTGGACATTTTCTAACATTCTATATTCCAATATTTTATTTCTAATTTTATGCAATATTATTATTAAATCTGTGGGCGGCACAGTGGCTTAGTGGTTAGCACTTCTGCCTTGCAGTAATTGGGTCATGGGTTTGATTCCCAACCGTGGCGCCTCCTGCATGGAGTTTGCATGTTCTGCATGGGTTTCCTCTGAGTACTCCGGTTTCCTCCCACACTCCAAAGCAGTGGTTCTTAACCTTGTTGGAGGTACTGAACCCCACCAGTTTCATATGCGCATTCACCGAACCCTTCTTAATTGGAAAAATAAAATATGATTTTTAAAATTCAAAACATAGGTATATATTTATACATATATGCTAAAGATAATAATTGAGAGGTTATAAAATAAATTATCGTATCACCCAATATTTGGTCTCCATTCAGTAGCCAAAAAAGACATGCAAAAAGGAGGATTTGTGAAAAGAGATTCACAGAAAAGCGGCTACATTATGAACAGAATGTGACACTCAGAAAAATTTCCAAAAATTATGCTTTATTACACTTATAAATATGACATGTGGGCAGTCGCCCTGGTTTACCATCACCTCAGTATGAGACAATACACACAGACCTAAAACCATTAAAATAACACCAAGACCGGTCTGAATGCATGTGCAACAGAGAAAATGACTACAAGAGTCTAATGTCCCTGTGACACAAACACATAGGTGAACACTTCCCAAAGGAGGTGTATCCAAAAATTATACCATAGGTATACCATAATTCATGTTATAATATTAGAATTCGGCAATTGCCATAATGGTTATATCCCAACCAGGGAATCCAAAAATTATACTATGGATATGGATATCACATGTATGCAATTCAGCAAGCACAATATGCGTCAAGAGGAGAACAATGCGCCTCAGGCCTGTATGAAAAAAGACAAAAATGTCATATGTATAATACAATACATTCCTGTGCCGGCACAAGTGGTTGGGGCCCATTCATCTGTATAAACAGCTGTTTCCTAGAGCTCCTAAATGAGAATAGGCCCCATTTATTCCCAGGATGGAAGAAAAGATGCAAAAAGCAGCACTCTGCTTGAAATGGTTTCTTCACCACTACATGTGGACTACACACCACTTTCTGTAAGAAAAACAAGACACATCCCAAAAGATCTTCTGCCTGTTGAAATGCATGTGGTATATCTTGTTTCCCATAAAAAGCACCATGATGTCCCCATCCTGTAGTAAAACAAACAATATGTGGAAGAGTCACTGACAGAGCTTACACTCTATGTAGGATATATAGGTCATATAATGACAGAGGACCATATATCTAATGTCCTGTAACAGTCCACTCACCACCTGTGCAATAGATAATAGGAACGGAAAGGATGTCCTTCATAGGTACTGCCATACAAGGCCAAAGAGGCCAAGGAACCACCGCTGACATCCGCCGATATACCGCGGGTTCCAGCCCCCTCTTGGCGCCTGTGCTGCTTAGGCTTGCCTCATGGCATGTGAAGATGGCTTCCTCCTAATGGGTCAGCGTGCGTTCCACCTAGTGCGCATGACCGGAAGTGACGTATCTGACGTATGACGTCAACGCGTTTCGCCGATGGGCGTATCTCACTCAGCTTCGTCAGGACCAATGAAACAACCACATCTCAATTTCCTATTTATAGTGGGTTACACCCCACCCATTTATGCAAAAAACCAACCTGCAGTTATTCCTAATGGAAGAAGAAAGGGGGCTAAATACTTAGCACAGCTGCTGGTCATTGTTAAATATAAAAAATACAGACAACTGGAGACATCAGAGAGGGGAGAGGCTTGGCAATCATAGCAATGCATATATAAATCCAAAGATCATGAATTAAATATACTGATCAGTTAAAACATTATCACACTCTAACCAGAAGATGGCGATATCAGTAAAAGAATCAACAGGTCCATTCATTGAATGGAGTTCTTAACCACTTCCTGTCCGGACACTTTTACCCCCTTCCTGTCCAGGGCAATTTTCAGCTTTCAGCACTATCACACTTTGAATGACAATTGCGCGGTCATGCAATACTGTACCCATATGAATTTTTTACCATTTTTTTGAGACAGATAAAGCTTTATTTTGGTGGTATTTATTCACCGCTGGGATTTTTATTTTTTTTACTATGTAAATGAAAATGTCCAAAAATTTTGAAAAAAAGTGTTTTTTTTAATAAAATTTTGCAAATAAATAATATTTCATCCTAAATCTTGGCCAAAATTTATTCCATTATTTTTTTAGTAAAAAAAAAAATCCAAATTAGTTTATAATAAAACATTATAATTTTTAAAATTTTTTTTTACATTTTTATTTTATTTTTTTTTATATTATTTTTTATTTTTATTTTTTATTTTTACATACTGTCACCCTAGCAGTACAGTGTCACCATGGTGACACTGTACTACTTGTGGGGGGTGATGAAGATTTTTTTTTTTTTTTTTACACTGATTGCTTTTACACCCATATAGGATGTAAAAGCAATCATTTCTCTTTCTCTCTGTCTGCATTCTTGCAGTCATTGAGAAATACTGAGTGAGCTGTGATTGGTCACAGCTTGTCACATGGTACAAGGCTGTTGTGAATAGCCTTGTACCATGTGACCTCTGTGATCATTCACAGATTTCACACGTAGTAAGCAATGATGTCACAAGTGACATCTTGCTCACTACTTTGCATGTGATCACTGATTCGCCAATCAGTGATCACATGACCGGGACCTCGTACAGAGGTCCCGTCCGACGATCGGTGTTTCACTGTGTCCGGAGGACACAGCGGACACCGGATCGCGATGGTGTGCGCTCCTAGGGAGCGCGCACAGCTAGAAAAGGCGGGTGCCGTTTAGGAACGGCAACCCGACCTTGGACTGCCACCGCCCTGCCGTTTATAAACAGCAGGCGGACGGCAAGAGGTTAAAAGAGCAATGTAAATTACCACAGCACACCACAAGATGGCAATATCACCTAAATATTCTCATTATGGATTGTTTCAACACAAAAACCCCAATTTTAAATATCCATCTTATGGTGTAATTATTATTAAGGGAAAAAGAGGGGGGGGGGGAAAGAAGGGGGAAGAAAGGAGGAAAAAAGGAAAAAAGGAAAAAGGGAATCATTAGCTCAACGGTCAATCCTTCTATATTTTTCTAGAGCTATATTTAAATCCATAACGTAAGATCACACATATTGTTATTATTATTCCCAAGTACAAAAAGGTTTACCTTGATTATTTAGCATATGCTCCAACTGTTATTGAAAACGGAGAAATGCCATAGATTAGCTAACGTGTGGCAATATAAAGGTACCTAAACATATAAAACTATTTATCCAAAAATACTTGGAGATCACATTCCACATTTAACCCCTTTGGGTACAGTGTATCAAGTTTATATATCCAGTATTTCTCCTTTTTAAGCAGTTCTCTATCAAAATCACCTCTCCTTTGTGGAAAGTGCAATGCATAGAAACCTTTCACTTTTGTACCATCCAGTTTACCTCCATGATATTTAGCGTAATGCTGAGCAAGATTACTCTCAGGATCATTTGATCTAATATCTCTAAGATGTTCACCTATTCGTACTTTAAGTTGTCTTTTGGTCTTACCAATATACATCTTTTTACAGGGACAGGTTAAGATGTATAGCACTCTCACTGTAGAGCAATTTATGAGGCTTTGAATTTTATAGTGAGTGTTATTTCCAGAGTCATGAAAGGAATCCGTACGGTCCACGTATTTACAGATTTGACATTTTCCACATTTAAACATCCCCTTGGTACGTGATTTTAACCATGTTGTTTGTTTTAATGGTTGATAATCAGAATGGATAAGAAGATCACCAAGATTTGGTGCTCTTCTTGCTACCATCTGGGGGCGTTCACCTACAATCCTACTCAACTTGGTGTATTGAGTTAAAATCTTCCAATGTTTTTCTAATATTAATTTTACATCTTGCCATTGGGCTCCAAATTGGGTTATCATTCTAACAGGTTGGTCACTTAATTTGACCTTCTCATCCATTTTGGGAGATAATAAGTCCTTGCGGTCAGTTTGATATGCCCGTCTCCGAGCATTTCTAATTTGAGAGTGGGAATATCCCCTTTCCCTAAATCTTCTGTAGAGGTCCTGAGCCTCCATCCTAAAGTCATTAATGTTCGAACAATTTCTCCGACATCTCAAAAACTGTCCCACTGGAATCCCTGAAATCAGTGAACGCGGGTGGTAGCTTCTAGCCTCTAATAGGGTGTTGGCAGCAGTGGGTTTTCTATATGTCTTGGTGAGGAGTCTTCCATTCTCAAGTCTAATTTCCAGATCCAGAAAAGAAATACATCTTTCATCAAATATATATGTAAGTCCAATATTGAAGGAGTTCTGATTTAACTCCTCTAGAAAAAACTTTAATTCCTCAGATGTTCCTCGCCATACAAGGAACACATCATCTATATATCTTAACCAAATCTGGACAATAGCTAAATGTGGAATGTGATCTCCAAGTATTTTTGGATAAATAGTTTTATATGTTTAGGTACCTTTATATTGCCACACGTTAGCTAATCTATGGCATTTCTCCGTTTTCAATAACAGTTGGAGCATATGCTAAATAATCAAGGTAAACCTTTTTGTACTTGGGAATAATAATAACAATATGTATGATCTTACGTTATGGATTTAAATATAGCTCTAGAAAAATATAGAAGGATTGACCGTTCAGCTAATGATTCCCTTTTTCCTTTTTTCCTCCTTTCTTCCCCCTTCTTTTCCCCCCCTCTTTTTCCCTTAATAATAATTACACCATAAGATGGATATTTAAAATTGGGATTTTTGTGTTGAAACAATCCACAATGAGAATATTTAGGTGATATTGCCATCTTGTGGTGTGCTGTGGTAATTTACATTGCTCTTTTAAGAATTCGATTCAATGAATGGACCTGTTGATTCTTTTACTGATATCGCCATCTTCTGGTTAGAGTGTGATAATGTTTTAACTGATCAGTATATTTAATTCATGATCTTTTGATTTATATATGCATTGCTATGATTGCCAAGCCTCTCCCCTCTCTGATGTCTCCAGTTGTCTGTATTTTTTATATTTAACAATGACCAGCAGCTGTGCTAAGTATTTAGCCCCCTTTCTTCTTCCATTAGGAATAACTGCAGGTTGGTTTTTTGCATAAATGGGTGGGGTGTAACCCACTATAAATAGGAAATTGAGATGTGGTTGTTTCATTGGTCCTGACGAAGCTGAGTGAGATACGCCCATCGGCGAAACGCGTTGACGTCATACGTCAGATACGTCACTTCCGGTCATGCGCACTAGGTGGAACGCACGCTGACCCATTAGGAGGAAGCCATCTTCACATGCCATGAGGCAAGCCTAAGCAGCACAGGCGCCAAGAGGGGGCTGGAACCCGCGGTATATCGGCGGATGTCAGCGGTGGTTCCTTGGCCTCTTTGGCCTTGTATGGCAATACCTATGAAGGACATCCTTTCCGTTCCTATTATCTATTGCACAGGTGGTGAGTGGACTGTTACAGGACATTAGATATATGGTCCTCTGTGATCTATATGACCTATATATCCTACATAGAGTGTAAGCTCTGTCAGTGACTTCCCACATATTGTTTGTTTTACTACAGGATGGGGACATCATGGTGCTTTTTATGGGAAACAAGATATACCACATGCATTTCAACAGGCAGAAGATCTTTTGGGATGTGTCTTGTTTTTCTTACAGAAAGTGGTGTGTAGTCCACATGTAGTGGTGAAGAAACCATTTCAAGCAGAGTACTGCTGTTTGCATCTTTTCTTCCATCCTGGGAATAAATGGGGCATATTCTCATTTAGGAGCTCTAGGAAACAGCTGTTTATACAGATGAATGGGCCCCAACCACTTGTGCCGGCACAGGAATGTATTGTATTATACATATGACATTTTTGTCTTTTTTCATACAGGCCTGAGGCGCATTGTTCTCCTCTTGACGCATATTGTGCTTGCTGAATTGCATACATGTGATATCCATATCCATAGTATAATTTTTGGATTCCCTGTTTGGGATATAACCATTATGGCAATTGCCGAATTCTAATATTATAACATGTATTATGGTATACCTATGATATAATTTTTGGATACACCTCCTTTGGGAAGTGTTCACCTATGTGTTTGTGTCTCAGGGACATTAGACTCTTGTAGTCATTTTCTCTGTTGCACATGCATTTAGACCGGTCTTGGTGTTATTTTAATGGTTTTAGGTCTGTGTGTATTGTCTCATACTGAGGTGATGGTAAACCAGGGCGACTGCCCATATGTCATATTTATAAGTGTAATAAAGCATAATTTTTGGAAATTTTTCTGAGTGTCACATTCTGTTCATAATGTAGCCGCTTTTCTGTGAATCTCTTTTCACAAATTCTCCTTTTTGCATATATTTATACATAGGTGCACAAAATGAACAAAACCGTTAAGAACAAAGAACAAAACCATTAAAACATGATTTTCACACAAAAACAAAAACATAATAATGAATATTTACTGCACGAATCATATGAGTCGGGTGTGGGTCTTCACCTCTGCCGAACCCGCGAGACTGACTCACTAAACCCCTGGGGTTCGATCGAACCCAGGTTAAGAACCACTGCTCCAAAGACATGCTGGTAGGTGAATTGGCTCCTGTCTAAATTGTCCTAGTTTCATCCCTGGCCATGTGGGATCTCCTGCTTGGTGGGGGTTGGGGAAAGACCCGGCAACCTACCCTGTAAAATAATTGCATGGAGAATTCATGGAAAAAGTCGTTTACGAGTGGTACGGTCCATGCAATCGCCAATGGTCGGATATCAATGGATAGATAGATTATTAAATCTATTTTTGAGTTTATACAACATCTGAAAGGACTTTCTATTTTTGGACTTTTCTCACCAATACAAGTTAACAAAATATTGAGACAATTCGGTATTTTACAGAGTGATCACCTCCCGCAGAGCCCCATTATACCTACTTACGGTTCAATAGAGGGGGGACCCCTGGAGGCTGAATGGCCAGCGCTTCCTCTGTATCTCCACTACTTAGTGTAAATAGTCCTGACGCCCTCAGTGGATCCCTCTGTGGATCTCTGCTGTGGATTGCTGTTACAAATCCTCCCTATTTATCCTGCTAATGATTAAGCCACCAGTACAAACAGGCACGGTGTGCACATTTCTGCATATGGTCTTGTCCTGTGTAACAGCATTCCTTAACTACCTGACCAACCTGAACCTCCAGATTTAATTGCAGCCCTCTCCTCTAGTTAAAGTGATTCTAAAGGATTATTCAATTTTTTTACCCCTCCAGAGGATTTCCCCCCTTTCCTGACCAGGCAATTTTTTGCGTTACGGCGCTGCGTTACTTTAACTGACAATTGCGCGGTCATGCTTCTCAAAGATAATCCTCCAGCAGAATCAATTACATAACACAACCTATAAACTCAAAACATAGTGTTGAAAGTCCAAGAAGTTTGCTCTTGGTTAGTATTATTATTATTATACAGGATTTATATATTATTATTATTATATATGATTTATATATTATTATTATACAGGATTTATATATTATTATTATTATATATGATTTATATATTATTATTATACAGGATTTATATATTATTATTATTATTATACAGGATTTATATATTATTATTATTATACATGATTTATATATTATTATTATACAGGATTTATATATTATTATTATTATATATGATTTATATATTATTATTATACAGGATTTATATATTATTATTATTATTATACAGGATTTATATATTATTATTATTATACAGGATTTATATATTATTATTATTATACAGGATTTATATATTATTATTATACAGGATTTATATATTATGGTCTTGTCCTGTGTAACGGCATTCCTTAACTACCTGACCAACCTGATCCTCCAGATTTCAATGCAGCCCTCTCCTCTAGTTAAAGTGATTCTAAAGGATTATTTAATTTTTTTTTACCCCTCGCCCTCCGGAGGATTTCTCCCCCTTCCTGACCAGGACATTTTTTGTGTTACGGCGCTGCGTTACTTTAACTGACAATTGCGCGGTCATGCTTCTCAAAGATAATCCTCCAGCAGAATCAATAACATAACACAACCTATAAACTCAAAACATAGTGTTGAAAGTCCAAGAAGTTTGCTCTTGGTTAGTATTATTATTATTATACAGGATTTATATATTATTATTATTATATATGATTTATATATTATTATTATTATATATGATTTATATATTATTATTATACAGGATTTATATATTATTATTATTATATATGATTTATATATTATTATTATACAGGATTTATATAATATTATTATACAGGATTTATATATTATTATTATATAGGATTTATATATTATTATTATTATATATGATTTATATATTATTATTATACAGGATTTATATATTATTATTATTATATATGATTTATATATTATTATTATACAGGATTTATATATTATTATTATTATATATGATTTATATATTATTATTATTATACAGGAATTATATGTTATTATTATACAGGATTTATATATTATTATTATTATATATGATTTATATATTATTATTATACAGGATTTATATATTATTATTATTATTATTATATATGATTTATATATTATTATTATTATACAGGATTTATATATTATTATTATTATACAGGATTTATATATTATTATTATACAGGATTTATATATTATTATTATTATTATTATTATTATTATACAAGATTTATATATTATTATTATACAGGATTTATATATTATGGTCTTGTCCTGCGTAACGGCATTCCTTAACTACCTGACCAACCTGAACCTCCAGATTTCAAGGCAGCCTTCTCCTCTAGTTAAAGTGATTCTAAAGGATTATTTAATTTTTTTTACCCCTCGCCCTCCAGAGGATGTCCAGCCTTCCTGACCAGGACATTTTTTGCGTTACGGCGCTGCGTTACTTTAACTGACAATTGCGCGGTCATGCTTCTCAAAGATAATCCTTCAGCAGAATCAATAATATAACACAACCTATAAACTCAAAAAACAGTGTTGAAAGTACAAGAAGTTTGCTCTTTGTTTGTATTATTATTATTATACAGGATTTATATATTATTATACAGGATATATATATATATTATTATTATTATAATATATGATTTATATATTATTATTATTATTATACAGGATTTATATATTATTATTATACAGGATTTATATATTATTATTATTATATATGATTTATATATTATTATTATACAGGATTTATATATTATTATTATTATATATGATTTATATATTATTATTATACAGGATTTATATATTATTATTATTATATATGATTTATATATTATTATTATTATACAGGAATTATATGTTATTATTATACAGGATTTATATATTATTATTATTATATATGATTTATATATTATTATTATACAGGATTTATATATTATTATTATTATTATTATATATGATTTATATATTATTATTATTATACAGGATTTATATATTATTATTATACAGGATTTATATATTATTATTATTATTATTATACAAGATTTATATATTATTATTATACAGGATTTATATATTATGGTCTTGTCCTGCGTAACGGCATTCCTTAACTACCTGACCAACCTGAACCTCCAGATTTCAAGGCAGCCTTCTCCTCTAGTTAAAGTGATTCTAAAGGATTATTTAATTTTTTTTACCCCTCGCCCTCCAGAGGATGTCCAGCCTTCCTGACCAGGACATTTTTTGCGTTACGGCGCTGCGTTACTTTAACTGACAATTGCGCGGTCATGCTTCTCAAAGATAATCCTTCAGCAGAATCAATAATATAACACAACCTATAAACTCAAAAAACAGTGTTGAAAGTACAAGAAGTTTGCTCTTTGTTTGTATTATTATTATTATACAGGATTTATATATTATTATACAGGATATATATATATATTATTATTATTATAATATATGATTTATATATTATTATTATTATTATACAGGATTTATATATTATTATTATACAGGATTTATATATTATTATTATTATATATGATTTATACTGTATATTATTATAATACAGGATTTATATTATTATTACACATGATTTATATATTATTATTATAATTATTATAAAGGATTTATATATTATTATACATGATTTATATATTATTATTATTATACAGGATTTATATATTATTATTATACATGATTTATATATTATGATTATTATTATACAGGATTTATATAGTATTATTATTATTATACAGGATTTATATAGTATTATTATTATTATTATTATACCTGATTTATATATTATTATTCTTATACAGGATTTATATTATTATTATTATTATATATGATTTATATATTATTATTATTATTATATATGATTTATATATTATTATTATTATACAGGATTTATCTATTATTATTATTATTATTATACAGGGTTATATATTATTATTATTATACAGGATTTATGGCGCCAACAGTTTGCTCAGCGCTTTACAATATAAAGGGAGACAATACAGCAACAATACAGTTCAATGCAAGAGGGATAGGAGAGCCCTGATCCTGGGAGCTTACAATCTAATTGACACCTAGTGCCCAAAGTACTAAGATGCCCCTAGTGGGCCTAAGTGCAAAATACAGGACCTATTTTAACCACCAGAATGGGTGCAACAAATCTTGACAGGCTGCCCTCTTCTAGAGCCCTGGAATGAAGCAGAAAGACGCATCCTGACTGCACTAAATCCTACCAAATGCAATGAAAGGATCCCGCTCATCAGCACTGATTCTTTTGCAGGCCATAGACGGGTCATTTATCGGCCGATATTTACGCCGTTAGTGGGGTCCGCCCGTCGGCCTTTTTTCGTGGATCGTCTTGTTTACTTTTATCGGTCATGTTGGAAAAACCACGAAAAACGGCCATTTTTTCGTGGACAATGGTGGCAGCATCGGCAACGGCGCCAACCGATTTTTCGCTTATCGGCCGATAAACGGCTCGTCTATGGCCTGCCTTAGGCAAGGATAAAAAAACCTATTGTAGTGTCAGTTTACTGCTATATACACATTATAGTCATGAACATGATTGGTTTGCGCAAAAGTTACCTGACCATAAGATGCACCGAGGTTTTAGAGGAGGAAAACAGGAAAAAAAATATTCTGAACCAATGGACTGCGGACACAGTACAGGAGATGACCAGAGACTGCAGACACAGTACAGGAGATGACCGGAGACTGCAGACACAGTACAGGAGATGACCAGAGACTGCGGACACAGTACAGGAGATGACCAGAGACTGCGGACACAGTACTGGAGATGACCAGAGACTGCGGACACAGTACAGGGATGACCAGAGACTGCGGACACAGTACAGGAGATGACCAGAGACTGCGGACACAGTACAGGAGATGACCAGAGACTGCGGACACAGTACAGGAGATGACCAGAGACTGCGGACACAGTACAGGAGATGACCAGAGACTGCGGACACAGTACAGGAGATGACCAGAGACTGCAGACATAGTACTGGAGATGACCAGAGACTGCGGACATAGTACTGGAGATGACCAGAGACTGCGGACACAGTACAGGGGATGACCGGAGACTGCGGACACAGTACAGGAGATGACCAGAGACTGCGGACATAGTACAGGGGATGACCAGAGACTGCGGACACGGTACAGGAGATGACCAGAGACTGCAGACATAGTACAGGAGATGACCGGAGACTGCGGACATAGTACTGGAGATGACCAGAGACTGCGGACACAGTACAGGAGATGATCAGACACTGCGGACACAGTACAGGGGATGACCAGAGACTGCGGACACAGTACAGGGGATGACCAGAGACTGCGGACACAGTACAGGGGATGACCAGAGACTGCGGACACAGTACAGGAGATGACCAGAGACTGCGGACACGGTACAGGAGATGACCAGAGACTGCGAACACGGGAAGGAGATGACCAGAGAGTGCAGACACGGTACAGGAGATGACCAGAGACTGCGGACACAGTACAGGAGATGACCAGAGACTGCGGACACAGTACAGGAGATGGCCAGAGACTGCGGACACAGTACAGGAGATGGCCAGAGACTGCGGACACGGGAAGGAGATGACCAGAGAGTGCAGACACAGTACAGGAGATGACCAGAGACTGCGGACACAGTACAGGAGATGACCAGAGACTGCGGACACAGTACAGGAGATGGCCAGAGACTGCGGACACAGTACAGGAGATGACCAGAGACTGCGGACACGGTACAGGAGATGATCAGACACTGCGGACACAGTACAGGAGATGACCAGAGACTGCGGACACGGTACAGGAGATGATCAGACACTGCGGACACAGTACAGGAGATGACCAGAGACTGCGGACACGGTACAGGGGATGACCAGAGACTGCGGACACGGTACAGGAGATGACCAGAGACTGCGGACACAGTACAGGAGATGACCAGAGACTGCGGACACAGTACAGGAGATGACCAGAGACTGCGGACACAGTACAGGGAATGACCAGACACTGCGGACTGTTAGGAATGGACTTGCCAGTAGTGGTGGGACTCACCTGCCTTGTGGGCTGCAGTACCAGGGCTGGCCAGCGGGTGCTCCCAGCAATCAGAGACTCAACCCTGCAGTCAGCCAAACACCTGAAACTGCTTATGCAGGTGTATTTAAGTGATGGCCAGACCTGCAGTCTTTTCCTTGGTGTGTGTGTTTTTCCTGGGCCCTGTATCTTGTTCCTGTATCCCTGTTCCTGTCTCTGTCTGATTCGTTGCTGACCCTGCCTGATCCGGACCTCTGCTGACTTCTCCTGCTTTATCCCTGGCTTGTGACCCCGACCATTCTCTGCCTGACCCCCCTGTACCTACCTGCCCGATTGTTATTGACCCGGCCTGCCTGACGACGCTTGCATTGTATGTACTGTTATCTGTGGGTGGTTGGTTTGGTTTGTTTGCACTGTGTTATGTTTTAGTATTGCACTGCGTTTATGTTTGTATTGTTAGTCTTTAATAAATTACATTGTTTATAACATATCTGAAGTCTGCGTTTCCCTGCGTCAGTCACACACCTCTGGTCACACCCCAGAGCCCTGACATTACACCAAGGCCAATCCTGACCAGAAGTGGCTGCACAGGGAAGCCATCTTGGTTTGTTGATGGGAAGGATGGATCTGGATGAGGTTGTGTATTTATATCTGCTAGTGTTTGATGACAGAGAATATGCTTATCAAACTCTGAAGGAGTATCCCCGGGATGAACTGCTAGAATGTATACGGCTCGCTCATGTTCTAGTAGATCAGGGCACAGAGTTCTCTGAGGTGCAGCCTTTGATTGAGGTTTGTGCTGAGTTGGTTTCATCTGGTTCCCCCGAATGCAGGGATGAATTTTTGCCGCCATTTAGTGCAGACCAGGTAGAGTCCCTGGTGTGGTTATTAGAGGATGATGTGGATTGCTTCTTGGAACATTATTCTGCATGTTCACCACAGACACTAAGAGTTTGTATAAACGCAGTGCAGTCATTGGTCAGACAGGCTTTGTGTAAGCTCAGCTTTGTTCAACCCATACTGCAGACATGGACAGACTTGTTGCACCCAGCCTCAGTCAGCTTACAAAGACCCAGTCCTGCTTCTAATCTATTTCCTCAAAGCTCTATTCCTGTATTCCCAACAGCACCTCCAGTTACAGCCCAGTATACCCTGCTATCTACCGCATGTCAGTACCCTGTTCCCACTCGCTGCACCTATCCTGCCTTTAACCCTGTAAAGAAGTCCTCTGTAGCAACTGTTCCCTCCCCTGTTCCATCCTCCAGCTCTTCTCTGTCTCCAGCTGCTCCATTCGTTTGCAGACCTGCGTTTACTTGCAGTGCCCCAGTAGTTAAAACCAGAAAAAAGCGAAAATTCTTTCCAACCAATACCATCCTGCCAGTATCCAAACCGGTCAGCCTCCCATCTGAGAACCTGCCTTCCGTGGTGCAGCCTGGTGCCTCAGCACCCGCACTTCAACCTGATGTCTGTACCCAGCCTGATGTCTGTACCCAGCCTGATGTCTGTACCCAGCCTGATGCCTCTACCCAGCCTGATGCCTCTACCCAGCCTGATGCCTCCATTCAGCCTGATGCCTCCATTCAGCCTGATGCCTCTATTCAGCCTGCTGCCTCTATTCAGCCTGCTGCCTCTACCCAGCCTGATGAACTGATCCAGCCTGATGATCCTATTAGGCCAGTTGACTCGATGCCCGCTGTTGATTCAGACGATCCGGTACCTGATGACCCGGTGCCCGCTGTCATACCTGGTGACCCGATGCCCGCTATCGAGCCAGACGATCCAATGCCTGATGACCCAGTGCCCGCTGTCATGCCTGGTGACCCGATGCCCGCTGTCGAGCCAGACGATCCAGCGCCAGATGACCCGGTGCCTGCTGTCGAGCCAGACGATCCGGTACCTGATGACCCGGTGCCCGCTGTCGTGCCAATTGACTCAGAGCCCACTGTCGTGCCTGGTGACTTGGTGCCCACTGCCTTGCCAGATGACGCGGTGCCCGCTGTCGAGCCAAATGACCTGATGCCTGGTGACCCGATGCCCGCTGTCCAGCCAGACGATCCAATGTCTGACCCAGTGCCCGTGGTCATGCCAGTTGACTCGGAGCCCACTGTCGTGCCTGGTGACTCGGTGCCTGTCGCTCCGCCTGGGGGTCCGGCGCCCGCCGCTCCGCCTGGGGGTCCGAGACCTGTCGCTCCGCCTGGGGGTCCGGCGCCCGCCGCTCCGTCTGGGGGTCCGGCGCCCGCCGCTCCGCCTGGGGGCCCGAGACCTGTCGCTCCGCCTGGGGGCCCGAGACCTGTCGCTCCGCCTGGGGGTCCGGCGCCCGCCGCTCCGCCTGGGGGCCCGAGACCTGTCGCTCCGCCTGGGGGTCCGGCGCCCGCCGCTCCGCCTGGGGGCCCGAGACCTGTCGCTCCGCCTGGGGGTCCGGCGCCCGCCGCTCCGCCTGGGGGCCCGAGACCTGTCGCTCCGCCTGGGGGTCCGGCACCCGCCGCTCCGCCTGGGGGTCCGGCACCCGCCGCTCCGCCTGGGGGCCCGAGACCTGTCGCTCCGCCTGGGGGTCCGGCGCCCGCCGCTCCGCCTGGGGGCCCGAGACCTGTCGCTCCGCCTGGGGGTCCGGCGCCCGCTGCTCCGCCTGGGGGCCCGAGACCTGTCGCTCCGCCTGGGGGTCCGGCGCCCGCCGCTCCGCCTGGGAGCCCGAGACCTGTCGCTCCGCCTGGGGGTCCGGCGCCCGCCGCTCCGCCTGGGGGCCCGAGACCTGTCGCTCCGCCTGGGGGCCCGATGCCTGTCGCCCCGCCTGGGGGCCCGATGCCTGTCGCCCCACCTGGGGGCCCGATGCCTGTCGCCCCGCCTGGGGGCCCGGTGCCTGCTGCTCCGCCTGGTGGCCCGGTTGTCAGGGCAGGAACGATGGAATGGGCAGGCAGGCCTATGGTACGGTCACGCTGCGACTGACGACAGCCACTACCCACAGACCAGAGTCCCTCAGGGCGCGGAGTCTAAGCCCCAGGCTACCCTTCACCAGGGCCCCTGATGGTGGGGATGGACTTGACGCAGCCTGAGACCAGGTCGCGGCCCCCGAGTGGCCCCAGCTGCGATAACGACTGCCGCCAATGGCGTACAGCTGGTGGGAGCTAGATGGGATCACGAGTAGAGTAGTCAGACAAGCCGGGTCAATAACAATGGAGCAGACAGTACTAGACGGTAGGCAAAGAAGACTCAGGTCACGGGCCGGGTTCAACAACGGGAGGTCAGATAAAGGGTTAACGCAGAGAGTAGTCTTGTCCAAGCCGAGTCGGTTACCAGGAGAGCAATGGGAACAACACAAGAGCTTGCAACAGGGCAACATACAGGACACAAGTGCAGAGCACACTTGCAGACAGCAGGTTTAAATGTGCTCAACCACACCCTTCTGAGGAGGAGCCGCAGAAGCCTGAAGGCATAAAGGTTCCCACCATGCTTTGCAGAAAACCAAGATGGAGGCCAGCTCATGGAGATGCACAAGCTCTGAAGAAAGGTAGGACCTTGACAGTACCTCCTCCTCAAGGGCCCCTCCCCCTCCGTGGCTCCACAAAAGGTTTCTGAGGAAATCGGGCGTGAAAAGCGCGGAGGAGGGCAGGAGCATGAACATCCGCGGAAGGAACCCAGGAACGTTCCTCGGGACCATAACCACGCCAATGGACCAAAAACTGTACCCGACCGCGGACCAACCGAGAATCCAAGATGCGGCTCACCTCATACTCCTCATGACCGTCGACCCTGATAGGACGAGGACGAGGCAGAGAGGCAGTAAAGCGATTACAGATCAGAGGTTTCAACAGGGATACGTGGAAGACATTGGAGATGTGCATCCCAGGAGGAAGAGCAAGGGCATAGGCAACCGGGTTCACCCTGCGAAGAATGCGGAAAGGACCAACAAAACGGGGGGCCAGCTTTGGTGTGGGCACCCGAAGCTTGAGGTTGCGAGTGGACAACCACACCCGATCTCCGACCTGGTATGAGGGAGCGGGCAACCGTCTACGATCAGCCTGGAGCTTCTGGCGCTGTGCTGAGTCCTTCAAGGACCTCTGAATCTGCCCCCATGAGGAGCGCAGAGCAGCCAGGTGGTTATCCACAGCCGGAATGTCCTGTGGAGAGAACAACTCAGGCAATACAGCGGGTTGGAACCCATAGTTGGCCATGAAGGGGGACATCCCAGAGGAGGAGTTGACAGCCGAGTTCCTCGCAAACTCTGCCCATGGCAGGAGATCGGCCCAGTTGTCCTGATGATCCGATATATAGCAACGAAGGAATTGTTCCAGGGCCTGGTTGGAACGCTCCGCAGCCCCATTGGACTGAGGGTGGTAGGCCGAAGAGAAGGAAAGCTCGATACCCAACTGGGAGCAGAAGGCGCGCCAGAACCTGGACACAAACTGGCTCCCACGGTCCGAGACAATCACCTTGGGCAACCCGTGCAAGCGAAAGATCTCCTTGGCGAAAACCGTAGCCAGTTCCTGTGCAGTCGGCAATTTCTTGAATGGAACGCAATGGCACATCTTAGAAAAACGATCGATCACCATAAGAATGACCGTATGACCTTGAGACGCAGGAAGATCCACAATAAAATCCATTCCCAGGTGTGACCAGGGACGCTCCCCATTGGGAATGGGTTGCAGAAGGCCCAATGGAAGGTGCCGAGGAGATTTATTCTGGGCACAGACCGAACAAGCTGCTACATATGAGGCGATGTCAGAACGGAGAGATGGCCACCAGAATAACCGAGAAACGACCCAGGACAATTGGTTCCTACCAGGATGACCGGCAGTCTTGGCATTATGGTAGGTACGTAGCAAGCGGGTACGCAATCCCTCAGGTACAAAACATCTTCCAGCAGGTCTCTCAGGGGGAGCGTTAGTTTGAGCCGCCAAAATCTGCTCCCCAAGGGGAGAAGTCAGGTTGGTACGAATGGCAGCCAGGATCTGGTTTGGAGGAATGACCGAGGTCGGCTCAGTGTCCTCCCTGGACAGCTCAGAGTATTGCCGCGACAAGGCATCAGCCCTGACATTCTTGGAACCAGGCAAGTAAGAGACCACATAGTTAAAACGTGACAAAAACAGAGCCCACCTGGCCTGACGGGGTGTCAACCTCTTAGCCTCCGAGAGATATGTGAGGTTCTTGTGGTCAGTGAGAACTAGGATCGGGACCACAGAACCCTCAAGCAGGTGCCTCCATTCCTTGAGAGCCAGAATAATGGCCAACAACTCCCTGTCTCCAATCTGGTAGTTGCACTCTGCAGAGGAAAGCTTCTTGGAGTAGAACCCACAAGGAAGTAGGGGTCCCTCGGGTGACCGACGCTGGGACAAGAGGGCGCCTACTCCTGTCTCAGATGCATCAACCTCGAGAACAAAAGGCAACCCAGGATTGGGATGAGACAGAATTGGGGCCGAAGTGAAGGCGGCTTTCAGAGCCTTGAAAGCTGAGATGGCCTCGGGTGACCACTCGTGAGGGTTACTGCCCTTCTTGGTCAGATCTGAGAGAGGCTTTGCCAATGTGGAAAAGTTCCTGATAAACTTCCGATAATAGTTGGCAAATCCCAAAAAGCGCTGAATGGACCGAAGACCACTGGGACGAGGCCACTGCAGAACCGCTGAAACCTTCTCAGGGTCCATAGAAAAACCCATCGGGGAAATGATGTAGCCTAAAAAGGCAACCTGGGATTGGTGAAATTCACACTTCTCGAGCTTACAGAAAAGCTCGTTTTCACGTAACCGTTGCAGCACCCGCTTAACATCCTGGATATGAGTCTCCATAGACGCAGAGTAAACCAGGATGTCGTCCAAGTAAACCACCACGGACTGCTGCAACAAGTCACGTAAGACATCGTTAATAAACTCCTGAAAGACCGCGGGTGCGTTACACAACCCAAAGGGCATAACCAGGTATTCATAGTGGCCGGTTCTGGTGTTGAACGCGGTCTTCCACTCATCGCCCTCCTTGATCCGTACAAGGTTGTAGGCAGCCCTAAGGTCGAGCTTAGTAAAGACCGTTGCTCCCTTGAGGCGGTCAAACAACTCGGTGATCAACGGAATAGGATAAGCATTTTTAATCGTGATCCGATTGAGACCCCTAAAATCAATGCAGGGTCTCAGCTCACCTCCCTTCTTTTTCACAAAAAAAAACCCAGCTCCTGCTGGAGACGTAGACTTGCGAATGTGCCCCCGGGAAAGCGCATCCGCAACGTATTCCTCCATGGCCTGATTCTCTGCCACCGAAAGAGGATACACCCTGCCACGCGGAGGAGTAGCACCAGTTTGTAAGGTTATGGCACAATCGTATGGACGATGAGGAGGCAGGGCACCGGCGCGCACCTTGTCAAACATGTCCAGGTACTCCCCATATTCAGTGGGCAGCACAGAGTCCGAGGAGGTGCACAGCACCTTAACCGGACCACGGATGCAACCAGCCCCACACCGTGGTGACCATGAGAGAATCTCGGCCGATCGCCAATCAAAGGTCGGATTGTGCCTCTGAAGCCAGGGATAGCCCAAAACCACGGAGTAGTGCGGGGAAGAAATTACCTGGAAACAGGCCAATTCCCTGTGGACAGCCCCAATAGCTACCTCCACCGGCAGGGTCTCGTGGGTAACCTGCGATGGCTGCAAGGGCCTGCCATCTATCGCCTCGAGAACCAATGGAGTCTCTCGAGCCTGCAGAGGAATGGAGTACTGGGCCACAAACGAACTGTCCATAAACAAACCGCCAGCCCCAGAGTCTACCAGCGCCTGGGCCGTCACCGAGCCTCCTGCCCAAGAGAGGACAACAGTGATAAGCGGTTTATCTTTACGGGAAACCGGGGACGAGGAAACTCCACCCAAGATCTGCCCCCGACAGGATCTCAGGTGCGGGCGTTTCCCGGACGGACCGGACAGGACTGCCGAAAATGCCCCCGAGTCCACAGTACAGGCAGCGACCCTCCCGACGCCGAGAGGCCCGCTCCCCCTCGGAAAGGCGAGCAAACCCCAGCTGCATGGGCTCACTAAAAGACAAACCATCCCCAGGAGGCGTGGGAGGAGAGGGAGGCACGGGTGGGACAGAAAACGTAGGCGCCAAACGGTTAGGAGGCCTCCGCAGCCGCTCCTTAAATGAAGGCCTCTCTCTGAGCCTGGTGTCAATCAAGATTAGGAAGGAGATGAGTGCCTCTAACTCCACAGGCAGTTCTTTGGCTGCGATCTCGTCCTTCAACGCATCAGAGAGACCATGAGAGAAAGCAGCCACTAGAGCCTCATTGTTCCAACCCACCTCTGCCGCCAAAGTACGAAATTCGATGGCGTACTCGGCAACGGTTCGTGAACCCTGATGCATGGACATGAGCAATTTGGCAGCAGAAGCGGAGCGAGCGGGTACGTCGAATACCGTACGGAAGGAGGCAACGAAACGGGTAAACACGTGAATCACCGGGTCATTCCTCTCCCATAAGGGATTAGCCCAGGCCAAGGCCCTATCAGAGAGCAGCGAGATTAGGAAGCCCACTTTTGCCCTCTCAGTAGGGAAAGCGTGAGGTATTAATTCAAAGTAAATCCCCACTTGGTTAAGAAAACCACGACACTGACTCGGTTCCCCCCCAAAGCGCTGAGGAAGAGGGGCTGAACCAGTCATACCTCTGGGTACCGCGGGTTCCGCAACAGATGCAGAGGTAGGTGCAACAACCGGAGCAACAGTGGGAGAGTCCACCGGAGTAACAACTGACCTAATAGCCCCAGGGGTAAGGTGCGCTGTGCGTGCAAGCAGAGCCTGCAACGCCTGAGCGAACTGATCCAACAAGCGATCCTGTTGGTCGAGTCTGGCGAGTAACATAGGGATCGAAGGCGTACCTGCACCGTCAGGATTCATGGCACTTGTGTAATGTCAGGGCAGGAACGATGGAATGGGCAGGCAGGCCTATGGTACGGTCACGCTGCGACTGACGACAGCCACTACCCACAGACCAGAGTCCCTCAGGGCGCGGAGTCTAAGCCCCAGGCTACCCTTCACCAGGGCCCCTGATGGTGGGGATGGACTTGACGCAGCCTGAGACCAGGTCGCGGCCCCCGAGTGGCCCCAGCTGCGATAACGACTGCCGCCAATGGCGTACAGCTGGTGGGAGCTAGATGGGATCACGAGTAGAGTAGTCAGACAAGCCGGGTCAATAACAATGGAGCAGACAGTACTAGACGGTAGGCAAAGAAGACTCAGGTCACGGGCCGGGTTCAACAACGGGAGGTCAGATAAAGGGTTAACGCAGAGAGTAGTCTTGTCCAAGCCGAGTCGGTTACCAGGAGAGCAATGGGAACAACACAAGAGCTTGCAACAGGGCAACATATAGGACACAAGTGCAGAGCACACTTGCAGACAGCAGGTTTAAATGTGCTCAACCACACCCTTCTGAGGAGGAGCCGCAGAAGCCTGAAGGCATAAAGGTTCCCACCATGCTTTGCAGAAAACCAAGATGGAGGCCAGCTCATGGAGATGCACAAGCTCTGAAGAAAGGTAGGACCTTGACACCGGTGCCTGCTGCTCCGCCTGGTGGCCCGGTGCCTGCTGCTCCGCCTGGTGGCCCCGTGCCTGCTGCTCCGCCTGGTGGCCCGGTGCCTGCTGCTTCGCCTGGTGATCCAATGTGCCTCTGCCCGGAGTCCAGCCCGATGTGCCTCTGCCCGGAGTCTAGCTCGATGTGCCTCTGCCCGGAGTCCAGCCCTATGTGCCTCTGCCCGGAGTCCAGCCCGATGTGCCTCTGCCCGGAGTCCAGCCCGATGTGCCGCTGCCCGGAGTCCAGCCCGGTGTGCCAGTCTTTGATATCCCGCCAGTTACCAGACCCGGGCGGTGGAACATTTTGCCCAGCTAGGACTGTTTGGAGCGTCCTGAGGCCACTCCTTGAGGGGGGGTACTGTTAGGAATGGACTTGCCAGTAGTGGTGAGACTCACCTGCCTTGTGGGCTGCAGTACCAGGGCTGGTCAGCGGGTGCTCCCAGCAATCAGAGACTCAACCCTGCAGTCAGCCAAACACCTGAAACTGCTCATGCAGGTGTATTTAAGTGATGGCCAGACCTGCAGTCTTTTCCTTGGTGTGTGTGTTTTTCCTGGGCCCTGTATCTTGTTCCTGTATCCCTGTTCCTGTCTCTGTCTGATTCGTTGCTGACCCTGCCTGATCCGGACCTCTGCTGACTTCTCCTGCTTTATCCCTGGCTTGTGACCCCGACCATTCTCTGCCTGACCCCCCTGTACCTACCTGCCCGATTGTTATTGACCCGGCCTGCCTGACGACGCTTGCATTGTATGTATTATCTGTGGTTGGTTTGGTTCGTTTGCACTGTGTTATGTTTTAGTATTGCACTGCGTTTATGTTTGTATTGTTAGTCTTTAATAAATTATATTGTCGATAACTTATCTGAAGTCTGCGTTTCCCTGCGTCAGTCACATACCTCTGGTCACACCCTGGAGCCCTGACACGGACATAGTACAGGAGATGGCCAGAGACTGCGGACACAGTACAGGAGATGACCGGAGACTGCGGACACAGTACAGGGGATGACCAGACACTGCGGACACAGTACAGGAGATGACCAGAGACTGCGGACACAGTACAGGAGATGACCAGAGACTGCGGACACAGTACAGGAGATGACCGGAGACTGCGGACAGTACAGGAGATGACCGGAGACTGCGGACACAGTACAGGAGATGACCAGAGACTGCGGACAGTACAGGAGATGACCGGAGACTGCGGACACAGTACAGGAGATGACCAGAGACTGCAGACACAGTACAGGGGATGACCGGAGACTGCAGACACAGTACAGGAGATGACCGGAGACTACGGACACAGTACAGGGGATGACCGGAGACTGCGGACACAGTACAGGAGATGACCAGAGACTGCGGACACAGTACAGGAGATGACCGGAGACTGCGGACACAGTACAGGAGATGACCGGAGACTGCGGACACAGTACAGGAGATGACCGGAGACTGCGGACACAGTACAGGAGATGACCAGGGACTGCGGACACAGTACAGGAGATGACCAGAGACTGCGGACACAGTACAGGAGATGACCAGAGACTGCGGACACAGTACAGGAGATGACCAGAGACTGCAGACACAGTACAGGAGATGACCAGAGACTGCGGACACAGTACAGGAGATGACCAGAGACTGCAGACACAGTACAGGAGATGACCAGAGACAGCGGACACAGTACAGGAGATGACCAGAGACTGCGGACACAGTACAGGAGATGACCAGAGACTGCGGACACAGTACAGGAGATGACCAGGGACTGCGGACACAGTACAGGAGATGACCAGAGACTGCGGACACAGTACAGGAGATGACCAGAGACTGCGGACACAGTACAGGAGATGACCAGAGACTGCGGACACAGTACAGGAGATGACCAGAGACTGCGGACACAGTACTGGAGATGACCAGAGACAGCGGACACAGTATAGGAGATGACCAGAGACTGTAGACACAGTAATAATGACACTGTCCAGGAAGGGGTTAAACGTCTAGGACAATCAAAGGGTTTACCGTGTGGCTAACCAGTGATTTTGTGTTTCCTATGTGGTGTTTTTACTAGGTAATATGCTGGATTTTATTCCCTGCTTTGCAGGGGAAACAAGATCCAGCACATCGCCACTGACAGCTTGTTTACATAGGGAGAGCTGTGTTCTGTCTCTCTCCGCGCCGATCAGTGTGTGCCGGCAGTCATCCATTGGTCGGCACACGCTGATCGGCTTCTGCTGTGACTGATCACAGCAGAAGCAGCGTGTCGGGAGTGCGCATGCGCCCCCTCTCCCACAGGGAGTGCAAAATCAGGTACATATACACAGAGGCCACCCTGTAGCAGTACATCTGCTGGCTATGCAATAAAATGTACCTGGCTCATCATCCACAACCCACTGGGTAGTCACCTTACCAGACACTGGAGCCATAATGGGCAATATTAGTCAGGTCTCCATTAGGGAGGAGCTGGATGCTTAGTTGGAACATTTGCTGTTCCGATGGTCAGAATTTCTCCAACAACGTATTGCTTGAGCCATCATTGGCCAAGCTCATGCACCGGAATACTGGTCAGGTGCAAACTTCGGCCAATGTTTGCTCGCAGTGAAGTTGCAGACCACATAATATAAAAGGATATTTGGACAGCAGCTTTTTCTCAATGAATTGGTGGATTGTGGGCGAGGACCAGTTGGGTTGTGGTTGAGGACCAGTTGGGTTGTGGCTGCGGACCAGTTGGGTTGTGGCTGCGGACCAGTTGGGTTGTAGCTGAGGACCAGTTGGGTTGTGGCTGAGGACCAGTTGGGTTGTGGCTGAGGATCAGTTGGGTTGTGGCTGAGGACCAGTTGGGTTGTGGGTGAGGATCAGTTGGGTTGTGGCTGAGCACCAGTTGGATTGTGGCTGAGGACCAGTTGGGTTTTGGGTGAGGACCAGTTGGGTTGTGGCTGAGGACCAGTTGGGTTATGGGTGAGGACCAGTTGGGTTGTGGCTGAGGACCAGTTGGGTTTTGGGTGAGGACCAGTTGGGTTGTGGCTGAGGACCAGTTGGGTTGTGGCTGAGGACCAGTTGGGTTGTGGCTGAGGACCAGTTGGGTGGTGGGTGAGGACCAGTTGGGCTGTGGCTGAGGACCAGTTGGGCTGTGGCTGAGGACCAGTTGGGCTGTGGCTGAGGACCAGTTGGGTTTTGGGTGAGGACCAGTTGGGTTGTGGCTGAGGACCAGTTGGGTTGTGGCTGAGGACCAGTTGGGTTGTGGCTGAGGACCAGTTGGGTTGTGGGTGAGGACCAGTTGGGTTGTGGCTGAGGACCAGTTGGGTTTTGGGTGAGGACCAGTTGGGTTGTGGCTGAGGACCAGTTGGGTTATGGGTGAGGACCAGTTGGGTTGTGGGTGAGGATCAGTTGGGTGGTGGCTGAGGATCAGTTGGGTGGTGGCTGAGGACCAGTTGGGTTGTGGCTGAGGACCAGTTGGGTTTTGGGTGAGGACCAGTTGGGTTGTGGCTGAGGACCAGTTGGGTTGTGGCTGAAGACCAGTTGAAATTTAAGGGGAAAACAGGATAATGTTAGTGCTATAAACAGTTCTACAGCACCTTGAAAAAGTCTTCACACCCTTTGAAATGTCCCCCATGTTGTCATGTTACAACCAAAACCGTCAATGTATTTATTGGGATTGGATGTGATAGACCAACACAAAGTGACACATAATTGTGAAGTGGAAGGAAAATGAGAAATAGTTTTACAATTTTTTTTTTACAAATAAATCTGTGAAAAGTGTGGTGACATTTGTATTCGGCCCCCCGGAGTCAATACTTTGTAGGACCCCCTTTGGCTGCAATTCCAGCTGCAAGTCTTTTTGGGGATGTCTCTTTGCACATCTAGAGAGGGACATTTCTGCCCATTCTTCTTTGCAGAATCCCTCAAGCTCTGTCAGATTGGATGGAGAGCGTCTGGGAACAGCAATTTTTAAGTCTTGCCACAGATTCTCCATTGGATTTGGGTCTGGACTGTGACTGGGCCATTCTAACACATGAAGATGCTTTGATCGGAACCATTCCATTGTAGCTCTGGCTGGATGTTTCGGGTCGTTGTCCTGCTGGAAGGGGAACCTCTGCCCCGGACTTAGGTCTTTTGCAGACTCTAACAGGTTTTCATCTAAGATTGCCCTGTATTTGGCTCCATCCATCTTCCCATCAACTCTGACCAGCTTCCCTGTCCCTGCTGAAGAAAAGCATCCCCACCACATGATGCTGCCACCACCATGTTTCACGGTGGGGATGGTGTGTTCAGGGTGATGTGCTGTTTTAGTTTTCCCCCTCACATAGCGTTTAGCTTTTAGGCCCCAAAAGTTCAATGTTGGTCTCATCTGACCAGAGCCCCTTCTTCCACATGTTTGCTGTGCCCCCCACATGGCTTCTCACAAACTGCAAACGGGACTTCTTATGGCTTTCCTCCAACAATGGCTTTCTTCTTGTCACTCTTCCATAAAGGCCAGATTTGTGGAGTGCACGACTAATAGTTGTCCTGTGGACAGATTCTCCCACCTGAGCTGTGGATCTCTGCAGCTCCTCCAGAGTTCTCATGGGCCTCTTGGCTGCTTCTCTGATGAATGCTCTCCTTGCCCAGCCTGTCAGTTTAGGTGGACGGCCATGTCATGGTAGGTTTGCAGTTGTGCCATACTCTTTCCATTTTCAGATGACAGATTGAACAGTGCTCCGTGGGATGGTCAAAGCTTGGGATAGTTTTTATAACCTAACCCTTCTTTACACTTCTCCACAACTTTATCCCTGACCTGTCTTGTGTGTTCCTTGGCCTTCATGATGCTGTTTGTTCACTAATGTTCTCTAACAAACCTCTGAGGGCTTCACAGAACAGCTGGATGTATACTGAGATTACATGACACACAGGTGGACTCTGGCGACTTCTGAAGGTAATTGGTTCCACTAGATTTTAGTTAGGGGTATTAGAGTAAAGGGGGCTGAATACAAATGCCGCCACACTTTTCAGATATTTGTCAAAAATGTTGAAAACCATTTCTCATTTTCCTTCCACTTCACAATTATGTGCCACTTTGTGATATTCTATCATATAAAATACATTGACGTTTCTGGTTGTAACATGACAAAATGTAGAACATTTCAGGGGGTATGAATACTTTTTCAAGGCAGTGTATATATACATTAGTCAGTGTTATATACTACAATGTACTACGATATTGTGTGCTGTATATTTTACTTTTCTCCTTTACAGTGTGGCTAACAAGGTGGCCACCTGGGCAATAAGTCCATCCGTGACATTTCCCAGCTACTAAATATTCCACGCTCAACTGTTAGTAGGATAACAAAATGGAAGCGACTGGGAACAACAGCCACCAACTGGTAGGCCACGTCACATGACAGGGCGGGGTCAGCGCATGCTGAAGCGCACAGTGCGCAGAAGTCGCCAACTGTCTGCAGAGTCAATAGCTAAAGACCTCCAAACTTGGTGTGGCCTTCAGATGAGCCCAACAACAGTGCGTAGAGAGCTTCATGGAATGGGTTTCCATGGCCGAGCAGCTGCATCCAAGCCTTACATCACCAAGAGCAATGCAAAGCGTCGGATGCCGTGGTGCAAAGCACGCCGCCACTGGACTCTAGAGCAGTGGAGACGCGTTCTCTGGAGTGAAGAATCACACTTCTCTGTCTGGCAATCCGATGGACGTGTCTGGGCTTGGTGGTTGCCAGGAGAACAGTACTTGCCTGACTGCATTGTGCCAAGTGTAAAGTCTGGTGGAGGGGGGGATTATGGTGTGGAGTTGTTCCTCAGGGGTTGGGCTTGGCCCCCTAGTTCCAGTGAAGGGAACGCTTAAGGCAACATTTCGGACAATTTCATGCTCCCAACTTTGTGGGAAGAGTTTGGGGATGGCCCCTTCCTGTTCCAACATGACTGCACTCCAGTGCACAAAGCAAAGTCCATAAAGACACGGAGGAGCCAGTTTGGGGTGGAGGAACTTGACTGTCCTGCACAGAGTCCTGACCTCAACCCCATAGAACACCTTTGGGATGAATTAGAGTGGAGACTGCGAGCCAGGCCTCCTCCCCCGACATCAGTGCCTGACCTGACTAATGTACTTCTGGAAGAATGGTCCAACCTTCCCATAGACACCCTCCTAAACCTTGTGGACGGCCTTCCCAGAAGAGTTGAAGCTGTTATAGCTGCAAAGGGCGGGGCCAACTCAATATTGAACCCTACGGACTAAGACCGGGGGGCCATTAAAGGTCATGTGCATGGAAAGGGCGGGGCCAACTCAATATTGAACCCTACGGACTAAGACTGGGGGGACCATTAAAGGTCATGTGTGTGGGAAGGGCGGGGCCAACTCAATATTGAACCCTACGGACTAAGACTGGGAGGCCATTAAAGGTCATGTGTGTGGGAAGGGCGGGGCCAACTCAATATTGAACCCTACGGACTAAGAATGGGAGGCCATTAAAGTTCATGTGCGTGGAAAAGCAGGCCAACCAATACTTGGGGCAATATAATGTTGACCTATCATTTGTTATAACTGCAATTATTCTGCAACAAAGTGAGTATTTTCCTCGTTACATAAACCCTGGAGGAGCCTAAACAGGCATAAGAATGGGCAGGGATGGCTTTATATCTCAGAAGCCTATAGGCACAGCAAATACGGGGCCTTAAGCTCCACCCAGAAAAAGACCACGCCCCTGCCACTGCTAATGGCCTGGCTTCCGTATGTGGCATCACTGGCCTCCGACCCAACCAGCCTCGTTGTTTTGCTGTAACAATGATCTTTGTAACCAACAAATAATTGTCTATACAGTGTTGTATGAGTGATGTGAAGGATGTTCCTGTCCACTGGACCTCTAGCACCACGTACCCATCACCTCCATCCTCAACTCTGGAGACGGGTCCCTCACCACCTGGACATTTCTCAGTGCAGATCTCCAATAGAATAGACACCACAACCATCAATGGTAAAATAGGTTTAATCTGAAAACATGGATTTTCTTGTAAACCACAACCAGGCAGCAGATATCTCACAGACCAAGGTGACAAGACATCTCCATTAGGACTGCAACTCTGAGAGAAGGACCAGATCTCTGGCCTGTGTTGTGTACTAGGAAAAGTGGAGATAGTATACATATCCCCGAGCCCTGTCCCTCCGTCCTCCATACCCCGATCCGTCCCCTCCGTCCTCCCATACCCAACAGCCCTGTCCCTCAGTCTTCCATACCCCCAAGCCCTGTCCCTCCGTCCTCCATACCCGTCCCCTCCGTCCTCCATACCCAACAGCCCTGTCCCTCCGTCCTCCATACCCCAGACCCGTCCCCTCCGTCCTCCATACCCCAGAGCCCTGTGCCTCCGTCCTCCATACATCCGTCCTTCTATGCGCTCATCCTCAGACCCCTGTTCTCCATACTTCAAAGCCCACTCTTTCCATCCTCCAGACCCATGACCCTCTATCCTCCCTACACCAGGCCATCTGTTCATCATATCCCAGACCACTGTCTTTCTGTCCTCCATACCCCAAAAACCTGTCCCTCTGTCCACCAGTTTGCAGATCCCCCAGACCCCAATCATTCTGTTCTCCCTATCCCAGGACCTCTGCTCCTCATACCCCAAACCCTATCCCACTGTCACCCAACCCCAGAGCCTTCATCCCTTTATACTCGAAGCAAATGCTTCTTTGTCCTCCACGCTCAAGACGACCGTCCCTTCTACCCCCTAGACCCTTGCCGCTTGGATTTCCTTACCTCCATACACCAGACTCCTGTCCTGCATACACCAGACCCCGTCCCTCTGTCCTCCATACGCCAGACCCCCGTCCTCCATACACCAGAGCCCCGTCCTCCATACACCAGAGCCCCGTCCCCCTGTCCTCCATACACCCGTCCCTCTGTCCTCCATACACCCGTCCCTCTGTCCTCCATACATTAGACCCCCGTCCCTCTGTCCTCCATACACCAGACCCCCGTCCCTCTGTCCTCCATACACCAGACCCCCGTCCCTCTGTCCTCCATACACCAGACCCCCGTCCCTCTGTCCTCCATACACCAGACCCCCGTCCCTCTGTCCTCCATACACCAGACCCCCGTCCCTCTGTCCTCCATACACCAGACCCCCGTCCCTCTGTCCTCCATACACCAGACCCCCGTCCCTCTGTCCTCCATACACCAGACCCCCGTCCCTCTGTCCTCCATACACCAGACCCCCGTCCCTCTGTCCTCCATACACCAGACCCCCGTCCCTCTGTCCTCCATACACCAGACCCCCGTCCCTCTGTCCTCCATACACCAGACCCCCGTCCCTCTGTCCTCCATACACCAGACCCACATCTCTCTGTCCTCCATACATCAGACCCCGTCCCTCTATCTTCCAGACTCTAGAACTCTCAAGCCTCGGTCCTCAGCGCCATGTGGAGCAGCAGGATTGATATGCTAAGCACACAGTTCTGTATCACCTCTCCTGGGAAAGGAGGAATATCTGCAGCATTCAAGGACAGGAGGCTCGAAGCGGCCAGGGCCAGGCTGCCCAGCACTCCATAACTGTTCCCAGTGAACACCGAGATCATCAGAACTGCCAAGGTTGCTCCAACTTTGGTGAAAGAAGGGGCCACTTTTTGGGTTTCTCGAGACAGATACCCGTAGCCCATGGCTAGAAGCAGTGCAGAGCCCAGGACCACGTTGGCTGTCAGCTGGTCTCCATTCAGCCAGAAGAAGGAGAAGACCACGAGAGGCAGGCCAATAATACTGGCAATCCATATACTGGAGCAGTGGGGAGAGCCGGGGTCATCGGTCTCCTCCCACAGAAGGTCACATCCTATGGCGATGGCAGAAGCCGCGGCGTGGAGCAAGAATCCAGCGGATGCCCCTCGGTGCACCTGAAAATACAACGGAACCTCAGAATTCAGGAACAGACCAACAAAAATGTTATGTGTGAGCAAGACCACCCCACCCCCACCCCCCACCATAGCGGTTCTGCTGCTCACCTGCAGAGTGCGCACAGCTGAGTAGAGGCACACGGCACTAAGACAGAGATGTGAGACCACCAGACCCAGCTCCGGGACCCCCATCACCGGGGAGGACAGCCACTGCCAGACACAGAGAGAAGAGGTCAGAGAGATCACACAGAGATTGTGTATGGGAACCCCAAATATTACCACCTCCCATCACACATCTGTATCTCCACCCACAATGTCCCTTCGCCCTCAGCTTCCCTCCATCCGCCCCTCCGCCCGCAGCTCCCCGCCGTCCTCCCCTCCGCCCGCAGCTCCCCGCCGTCCTCCCCTCCGCCCGCAGCTCCCCGCCGTCCTCCCCTCCGCTCGCAGCTCCCCGCCGTCCTCCCCTCCGCTCGCAGCTTCCCTCCATCCTCCCCTCTGCCCGCAGCTCCCCGCCGTCCTCCCCTCTGCCAGCAGCTCCCCGCCGTCCTCCCCTCCGCCCGCAGCTCCCCGCCGTCCTCCCCTCCGCCAGCAGCTCCCCGCCGTCCTCCCCTCTGCCAGCAGCTCCCCGCCGTCCTCCCCTCCGCTCGCAGCTTCCCTCCATCCTCCCCTCTGCCCGCAGCTCCCCGCCGTCCGCCCCTCCGCCCGCTGTTCCCCGTCGTCCGCCCGCAGCTCCCCGCCGTCCGCCCCTCCGCCCGCAGCTCCCCGCCGTCCTCCCCTCCGCCCGCAACTCACCGCCGTCCTCCCCTCCGCCTGCAGCTCCCCTTCGCCCTCAGCTTCCCTCCATCCGCCCCTCCGCCCACAGCTCCCCGCCATCCTCCCCTCCGCCCGCTGCTCCCCTCCGCCCGCAGCTCCCCGCAGTCCGCCCCTCCGCCCGATGCTCCCCGCCGTCCTCCCCTCCGCCAGCAGCTCCCCGCCGTCCTCCCCTCCGCCCGCAGCTCCCCGCCGTCCTCCCCTCCGCCAGCAGCTCCCCGCCGTCCTCCCCTCCGCCAGCAGCTCCCCGCCGTCCTCTCCTCCGCCAGCAGCTCCCCGCCGTCCTCTCCTCCGCCAGCAGCTCCCCACTGTCCTCTCCTCCGCCCTCAGCTCCCCGCCGTCCTCCCCTCTGCCCGCAGCTCCCCTCTGCCGGGAGCTCCCCGCCATCCTCCCCTCCGCTCGCAGCTCCCCGCCGTCCTCCCCTCCGCCCGCAGCTCCCCGCCGTCCGCCCCTCCGCTCGCAGCTCCCCGCCGTCCGCCCCTCCGCTCGCAGCTCCCCTCCGCCCGCTGCTCCCCTCCGCCCGCAGCTCCCCGCCGTCCGCCCCTCCGCCCGCTGCTCCCCGCCGTCCTCTCCTCCGCCCGCAGCTCCCCGCCGTCCTCCCCTCCGCCCTCAGCTCCCCTCTGCTCGCAGCTCCCCGCCGTCCTCCCCTCCGCTTCCCGCCGTCCTCCCCTCCGCTCGCAGCTCCCCGCCGTCCTCCCCTCCGCCCTCAGCTCCCCTCCGCTCGCAGCTCCCCGCCGTCCTCCCCTCCGCCTGCAGCTCCCCGCCGTCCGCCCCTCCGCTCGCAACTCACCGCCACCCTCCCCTCCGCCCGCAATGCTTCTCAGTCCTCCCTTCCACCCCTCCACCCGCAACTCCCCGTTGTCCTCCCCTCTACCCCCTGCTGTCCCTCATCACCCCTGTAGTCTCCTCCACCCAGAACACCCGCTATATCTTCTCCATCACACCTCCTCCTCCCTGTCCTGACACCCGCAATCCCCCATCATATCTGTCCTCCATGTCTCGGGTCAGTTTGAATGTCCCGCTCCCCGGCTCTCCCCGGATGATCCTCCCGAATCCCCTCCCCCTCCTTCCTCCTCCGGTATGGGGATCGCACACCTGGCCGATCTGCTCCGAGAAGAGACCCCGGATGCCATCCAATCCCCGCCCCCCGACCACTACCAAGGTGAGTGACGTCACATTACCACAGGTACCAGGACAACCGAAGGGGGCGTAACTGACCCGATAGATCGGGGCGGTACTCCAGAAGCCGGACACTTCCGGGTGGGACACACCGACTTCCTGTGTATACAGAGGCGCTGTCACCGCTGATCACACGGCCCCAATACCGCCCCCTACCGGGATATAGTGTGTGATCACCGGACAGTGCCACCATCAGTGTCCTCTCCGTCCCAGCATCACCCCCCCCCACTTCAGTATTCTCCCCAAGTGGCCCTGTCACCCCCTTAACCCCAATATTCCCCCCAGGTGGCCCTGTCACCCCCCATACCCTCTGAACCCCAATATTCCCCCCAGGTGGCCCTGTCACCCCCCATACCCTCTCAACCCCAGTATTCCCCCAAGTGGCCCTGTCACCCCCCCCCCATACCCTCCCCTCACCCCAGTATCCCCCCCCCAAGTAGTCTTGTCACCCCCCATACTCTCCCTTCACCCCAGTACTCCCCCTAAGTGTCCCTGTTACCCCCCCCCCATACTCCCCTTCACCCCAGTATTCCCCCCCCCCAAGTAGTCTTGTCACCCCCCATACTCTCCCTTCACCCCAGTACTCCCCCTAAGTGTCCCTGTCACCCCCCTTCACCCCAGTACTCCCCCTAAGTGTCCCTGTCACCCCACTTCACCCCAGTACTCCCCCTAAGCGTCCCTGTCACCCCCCTTCACCCCAGTACTCCCCCTAAGCGTCCCTGTCACCCCCCTTCACCCCAGTACTCCCCCTAAGCGTCCCTGTCACCCCCCTTCACCCCAGTACTCCCCCTAAGTGTTCCTGTCACCCCCCTTCACCTCAGTATTCCCCCTAAGTGTCCCTGTCACCCCCCCATACCCTCCCTTCACCCCAGTATTCCCCCCCAAGTGGCTCTGTCACCTCCCCATACCCTCCCTTCACCCCAGTATTCCCCCCAAGTGGCCCTGTCTCCCCCAGTACCATCCCTACACCCCAGTATCCCTTCTTCCCCCCAAATGGCCTTGTCATCCTTCAGCACCCCATAGTTCTCTTCCTACACCCCAGTATCCCTCCCCAAGGGGCCCTGTCACTACGCTGTTTCTTTTGGTTTCCTCTTAACACTCCATTATACTTCAGACACAAGTGGTCCTGTCGTCCTCCAACACCCTCAGTACCCTCTACATCACAGTATCCCCCCTTGTGCAAGTGCCTGTTTGACCCTCTAGCACCACATGGTATCCTCATAGCACCCCAGTATCCAGTGGCCCTGTCACCCTTGTACCCTCCCTACACCCCAGTATCCCCTCTCACCTTTTAGTACCCCCAGTACCCTCTCTATCACAGTAACCCCCTCCTCCAAATGGCTGTGTTGCCCTCCATCACTCCCCCATACCCACTTTACAGTCCCCAGTACCCCTCTTAAGTGGCCCTGTTGTCCTCCAATGCCCTGTAGTATCCTTCCACCACCCCAATATTCCACCTCCCAAGTGTCCCTTGCATAGTAAGCTTCCTACACCCCAGTACCCCCCCCAGGACTGCCCAAGAAGTCTGCCCTTCAGTAGCACCTTCTACTACCCTCCCTCTACCCCTCAGCTTTTATCCCACCGTTTCTTCAACTGATGGTATATGTTAAGGAGGAAGGACAGCATAGTGGACAGGATGGTGAAAGAATAGCAGGATGGAGGGAGGATAGCATAGTGGACAGGATGGTGGAAGGATAGCATAGTGGACAGGATGGGGGAAGGATAGCATAGTGGACAGGGTGGTGAAGGATAGCATAGTGGACAGGATGGTGGAAGGATAGCAGGATGGAGGGAGGATAGCATAGCAGAAAGGATGGTGAAGGATAACATAGTGGACAGGATGGGGGGAGGACAGCATAGTGGACAGGATGGGGGAAGGATAACATAGTGGACAGGATGGGGGAAGGATAGCAAAGTGGACAGGATGGTGAAGGATAGCATAGTGGACAGGATGAAGGGAGGATAGGATGGTGAAAGGATAGCATAGCAGAAAGGATGGGGGAAGGATAGCATAGCAGAAAGGATGGTGGAAGGATGGCATAGTGGACAGGATGGTGGAAGGATGGCATAGTGGACAGGATGGGGGAAGGACGGCATAGTGGACAGGATGGGGGAAGGATAGCATAGTGGACAGGATGATGAAGGATAACATAGTGGACAGGATGGTGGAAGGATAGCATAGTGGACAGGATGGTGGAAGGATAGCATAGTGGACAGGATGGTGGAAGGATAGCATAGTGGACAGGATGGTGGAAGGATAGCATAGTGGACAGGATGGTGGAAGGATAGCATAGTGGACAGGATGGTGAAGGATAGCATAGTGGACAGGATGGGGGAAGGATAGCACAGTGGACAGGATTGGAGGATAGTATAGTGGACAGGATGGGGGAAGGATAGCATAGTGGACAGGATGGTGGAAGGATAGCATAGTGGACAGGATGGTGAAAGGATGGCATAGCAGAAAGGATGGTGGAAGGACAGCATAGTGGACAGGATGGTGGAAGGATAGCAGGATGGAGGGAGGATAGCATAGCAGAAAGGATGGTGAAGGATAACATAGTGGACAGGATGGGGGGAGGACAGCATAGTGGACAGGATGGTGAAGGATAGCATAGTGGACAGGATGAAGGGAGGATAGCATAGTGGACAGGATGGTGGAAGGATAGGATGGTGAAAGGATAGCATAGCAGAAAGGATGGGGGAAGGATAGCATAGCAGAAAGGATGGTGGAAAGATAGCATAGTGGACAGGATGGTGGAAGGATGGCATAGTGGACAGGATGGTGGAAGGATGGCATAGTGGACAGGATGGTGAAGGATAGCATAGTGGACATTATGGGGGAAGGATAGCATAGTGGACAGGATGGTGAAGGATAGCATAGTGGACAGGATGGTGGAAGGATAGGATGGGGAAAGGATAGCATAGTGGACAGGATGGTGGAAGGATGGCATAGTGGACAGGATGGTGGAAGGACGGCATAGTGGACAGGATGGTGAAGGATAGCATAGTGGACAGGATGATGAATGATAACATAGTGGACAGGATGGTGAAGGATAGCATAGTGGACAGGATGATGAATGATAACATAGTGGACAGGATGGTGAAGGATAGCATAGTGGACAGGATGGGGGAAGGATAGCACAGTGGACAGGATTGGAGGATAGTATAGTGGACAGGATGGGGGAAGGATAGCATAGTGGACAGGATGGTGGAAGGATAGCATAGTGGACAGGATGGGGGAAGGATAGCATAGTGGACAGGATGGTGGAAGGATAGCATAGTGGACAGGATGGGGGAAGGATAGCATAGTGGACAGGATGGGGGAAGGATAGCATAGTGGACAGGATGGTGGAAGGATAGCATAGTGGACAGGATGGGGGAAGGATAGCATAGTGGACAGGACTGGAGGATAGTATAGTGGACAGGATGGTGGAAGGATAGTATAGTGGACGGGATGGGGGAAGGATAGCACAGTGGACGGGATGGGGGAAGGATAGCATAGTGGACAGGATGGTGGAAGGATAGCATAGTGGACAGGATGGTGGAAGGATAGGATGGTGAAAGGATAGCATAGCAGAAAGGATGGGGGAAGGATAGCATAGTGGACAGGATGAAGGGAGGATAGCATAGTGGACAGGATGGGGGAAGGATAGCATAGTGGACAGGATGGTGGAAGGATAGCATAGTGGACAGGATTGGAGGACAGCATAGTGGACAGGATGGTGAAAGAATAGCAGGATGGAGGGAGGATAGCATAGCAGAAAGGATGGTGGAAGGACAGCATAGTGGACAGGATGGTGGAAGGATAGCAGGATGGAGGGAGGATAGCATAGCAGAAAGGATGGTGAAGGATAACATAGTGGACAGGATGGGGGGAGGACAGCATAGTGGACAGGATGGTGGAAGGATAGGATGGTGAAAGGATAGCATAGCAGAAAGGATGGGGGAAGGATAGCATAGCAGAAAGGATGGTGGAAAGATAGCATAGTGGACAGGATGGTGGAAGGATGGCATAGTGGACAGGATGGTGGAAGGATGGCATAGTGGACAGGATGGTGAAGGATAGCATAGTGGACATTATGGGGGAAGGATAGCATAGTGGACAGGATGGTGGAAGGATAGCATAGTGGACAGGATGGTGAAGGATAGCATAGTGGACAGGATGGTGGAAGGATAGGATGGGGAAAGGATAGCATAGTGGACAGGATGGTGGAAGGATGGCATAGTGGACAGGATGGTGGAAGGACGGCATAGTGGACAGGATGGTGAAGGATAGCATAGTGGACAGGATGATGAATGATAACATAGTGGACAGGATGGTGAAGGATAGCATAGTGGACAGGATGGTGAAAGGATGGCATAGCAGAAAGGATGGTGGAAGGATAGCATAGCGGACAGGATGGGGGAAGGATGGCATAGTGGACAGGATGGGGGAAGGATGGCATAGTGGACAGGATGGGGGAAGGATGGCATAGTGGACAGGATGGTGGAAGGATAGTATAGTGGACAGGATGGGGGAAGGATAGCACAGTTTACAGGATTGGAGGATAGTATAGTGGACAGGATGGTGGAAGGATAGCATAGTGGACAGGATGGTGGAAGGATAGCATAGTGGACAGGATGGGGGAAGGATAGCATAGTGGACAGGATGGTGGAAGGATAGCATAGTGGACAGGATGGGGGAAGGATAGCATAGTGGACAGGATGGGGGAAGGATAGCATAGTGGACAGGATGGTGGAAGGATAGCATAGTGGACAGGATGGGGGAAGGATAGCATAGTGGACAGGATGGGGGAAGGATAGCATAGTGGACAGGACTGGAGGATAGTATAGTGGACAGGATGGTGGAAGGATAGCATAGTGGACAGGATGGGGGAAGGATAGCATAGTGGACAGGATGGGGGAAGGATAGCATAGTGGACAGGACTGGAGGATAGTATAGTGGACAGGATGGAGGGAGGATAGCATAGTGGACAGGATGGGGGAAGGATAGCATAGTGGACAGGACTGGAGGATAGTATAGTGGACAGGACTGGAGGATAGCATAGTGGACAGGATGGGGGAAGGATAGCATAGTGGACAGGATGGTGGAAGGATAGCATAGTGGACAGGATGGGGGAAGGATAGCATAGTGGACAGGATGGGGGAAGGATAGCATAGTGGACAGGATGGGGGAAGGATAGCATAGTGGACAGGATGGGGGAAGGATAGCATAGTGGACAGGACTGGAGGATAGTATAGTGGACAGGATGGAGGGAGGATAGCATAGTGGACAGGATGGTGGAAGGATAGCATAGTGGACAGGATGGGGGAAGGATAGCATAGTGGACAGGATGGAGGGAGGATAGCATAGTGGACAGGATGGGGGAAGGATAGCATAGTGGACAGGATGGGGGAAGGATAGCATAGTGGACAGGACTGGAGGATAGCATAGTGGACAGGATGGAGGGAGGATAGCATAGTGGACAGGATGGTGGAAGGATAGCATAGTGGACAGGACTGGAGGATAGTATAGTGGACAGGATGGAGGGTGGATAGCATAGTGGACAGGATGGGGGAAGGATAGCATAGTGGACAGGATGGAGGGAGGATAGTATAGTGGACAGGACTGGAGGATAGCATAGTGGACAGGATGGGAGAAGGATAGCATAGTGGACAGGGATAGGAAGGGCAGTCTTATTGTTATGAGCGATCCTTTGGCAATGTTGGGGGCCACACATGAGGCTCCCAATATCAGGAAATGTGTTCTATATTCTTGGCATCACCGACAGAAATCTGTACAGAAGATTAGAAATACAATGTGAACAGATAGAAGAGTTTGAATGTATTTCAGGAATATTTCAGTTCATGAACAGTGGGGTGTTCCCGGGAGATCAGTGATATATTTCTGTGATTGCTTCCTGCAGGGAAAGTCCTGGCGGTGGACGCCTCCATGTTTATCTGGCAGTTCCAGTCAGCGATGCCGCCACTTTCCAACCGCCACGGCGAGAACATCAGGTGAGTGCGTACCGGGGAGGATAGACACCACTCTCACTCCTCTTGTATCACAACTACTGTTACGGGTCCCAATCAATCACATTCACTGGAGCCTAAATCTGACCTCCAGCCCTCCCTTCAGTCTTGCACAGTTGTAGCGGCTCCCCTCCTGGACTGAAGTGGCTTACTCTGATTTCACTGCACACTGTGAGCTTCTCACAATGTGCATTAGAAGTGGCAACACGTCAGATAGAGCTCTGCCTCATTTCCTTGCTGGAGGACATCCAACATCATTTAGTTCTTTCCTCCCCAGCTTTACTGTCCCTGGCCCGCTCCTTTCATTCATCGGATTTCAGTTCCTTCAATCTTGGAAGATCAGCATCACATGTGGGCTTTACCTAGGGTGGTCTGCATAAATACACAGTCTGCCTTGGAATGCCCACTCCTCCAGACTGACATCCACCCATCAAGGCGTTTTGAAGTTTGCATAATTCCTCCAAGAACGAGCCCACTGCTTGCATCAGGACTGAGAGGAGTACCGAGGCCGGGTGTTGTGTTTAAGTAGCTATGCACAGCACCTTGCCAGCCACAAAAAAGCCCGGTGAGGCGTGCCAAAGTGTTGGAAGGCATACTGTAACCGGGCTTTCTGGTCGCATTGGTGAAGTAAAGGGTTCCTTCTGGAAACTCAGTCATGCAGCTCATTTTTGTTACAGTAACATCGTATTGTGCTCCTTGAAGCATCCACACCGTCTTTTTCCAGAGCAGCCTGTATTTCTCATGAGGATACCTGTGGGGGGTTTTTCTTTATATCCCGAACAATTCTTCTGTTATAAATCAAAATGGGGCAAGCGAGCGCAAAACATGAAGTATCGGCGGCTAGCAAACAAGGCAATCCTCAGCACCTTAGATCAAAATATAAATAGTTGCGGTATGCAGCGCCATAAATAAATGTAAAACACAAAGTCTCAGAATAATCGCTGGAACATAATATCAAAACTCTTGAATATAAAAGTCTGGTGTATAATAAATGTAGCACAAATGTTCCTATAGATTGAGCACATATACAATGTACCCCAATATCAGGACCTTCAGACGTTCGTAGAATCTAGTACAATAATGTGCTTACCACAAGAACATACAATCTGAGCGTTGTATGCATGTCATCAGGTATACCATCAGCACCTGGAAAAATGGCCTGGACAGCAATGAAGACAGCAACCAGTCATCCACGGTAGGCACTCCGGGGGCCTCAGCAGACACTCGGGGGTCGCATCTGGTTCTCCGGTGGGCCCAACGGCGTCCAGCCTCCTGGTGGTACTTCTCCTCGGATGGTCCACCTTGCACGGCTCGTGAATAACGAGCCAAAAGGCAAAAAGCACTAATGGTGAAGTACGTCTTTATTTTGATAAACAGCTAAAATCAGTAAAAAACTCACACTTAAGAGTTTCAGGAATTTCTCAAAAATCTTCCAAATATTTTCCAAGCTATACAGGGATCCCTGGTGGCCAGTGGTTCCCTGGTGGTTAATGGCGTCTGCTGGGTGGATCCCCTAACATGTTTCGAGCTCCAAGCTCATTATCGAGCTTGGAGCTCGAAACATGTTAGGGGATCCACCCAGCAGACGCCATTAACCACCAGGGAACCACTGGCCACCAGGGATCCCTGTATAGCTTGGAAAATATTTGGAAGATTTTTGAGAAATTCCTGAAACTCTTAAGTGTGAGTTTTTTACTGATTTTAGCTGTTTATCAAAATAAAGACGTACTTCACCATTAGTGCTTTTTGCGTTTTGGCTCATTATTCACGAGCCGTGCAAGGTGGACCATCCGAGGAGAAGTACCACCAGGAGGCTGGACGCCGTTGGACCCACCGGAGAACCAGATGCGACCCCCGAGTGTCTGCTGAGGCCCCCGGAGTGCCTACCGTGGATGACTGGTTGCTGTCTTCATTGCTGTCCAGGCCATTTTTCCAGGTGCTGATGGTATACCTGATGACATGCATACAACGCTCAGATTGTATGTTCTTGTGGTAAGCACATTATTGTACTAGATTCTACGAACGTCTGAAGGTCCTGATATTGGGGTACATTGTATATGTGCTCAATCTATAGGAACATTTGTGCTACATTTATTATACACCAGACTTTTATATTCAAGAGTTTTGATATTATGTTCCAGCGATTATTCTGAGACTTTGTGTTTTACATTTATTTATGGCGCTGCATACCCCAACTATTTATAATTCTTCTGTTAGTTGTGGCTGCAATCTTTCTTGGTCTACCTGACTTTGGCTTGGTATCAAGAGATCCCTGAACTTTCCACTTCTTAACCACTTGCCGTCCGGCCGCTGTATATAAACGGCGGCATGGTGGCAGTCCAGGGGGTTGCCGTTCAAAAACACCCGCATTTTCAAGCTGTGCACACTCCCTGGGAGCGCACAGCACCGCGATCCGGTGACCAATCACATGGGCCGGACAGGAAGTGGTGAAGTAGGTGGCTGCCTTCAGGCCTTTTCCTGGGCTAGTTTCTTTTCTGGCTCTACAGGTGGTCCTCCCACTGGGGGTCGGTGAGGCTGAGTGATCCTTCTTTCAAGTACCCTGCCTGTAGGTAGGCCTCTTCCCACTGGGCCCCCTCCCATTCCCCTGCATCTCAGCCTCCTCACATCTTCTTCCCAAACTCTCCTGCTGCTGAGCAGGCTCTATCACTTTTAAGGGCTGTCCTGACCCCAAGCCAAGCCGCCTGCTTGGGGATTGGTCAGGATCCTTGTAAGAGTGCAGACCAGCTCTTCCTCACCCCAGCCCACTGTTTCTAGAATCTTCTCCAAGATTCTAGAGCAGAGGGAGGTATCAAGGAACTGATCTGCAAAGCCTCTCAGCCCTGACCTGAATTTGACCCAGCTGCCTATTGACCAGTCGGCTACTCAGTCTTCTTACTAAAAATATTCAGCTAGATCCCCCAAGCTAACTAGGAGGGTGCTGCAGGATCAACCATGATTTTTGCAGCATACAGAAAAAGAATCCCATAATGACGGAGTGAGTATGAGCAGCATGTAGTGCAGCATTTGTTTGTAGCTTTTTATTATGTGGGTTTATTGACACTTAACCCACAACAGTACAATCAGTCTGTAGATGCAGTAAATCATGCTTGTTATACTCACTGTGGAACCTAAGGGGTTAATCCTCTGCATTGTGTAAAAAGGCTGTTTGATCCTGTCTTCTCTGATCCTCCCCTTCTTCTACTGTCCCCGATCCATCTGCTGATAGTACAGAGCGTTGGGGGGCAAGCTACACATGCTAAGTTTGGTGTGTATTGCCAGAATGTTTTTTTTTTCTTCCTGGGAGGGTGCATGTGATCAGCACAGGGCCAATCAGCCCTGTCCAGACAGAGGGTCAGGGGCCCTGTAGCCTCATAGGACAATCAGGGGAGAATGAAAACTCCTCCTACAAGCTGTATAGTGAATGCTGGGTCCGGGGAGAGCAGATATAGTGAATGCGGGGTCCGGGGAGAGCGGATATAGTGAATGCGGGGTCCGGGGAGAGTGGATATAGTGAATGCGGGGTCCGGGGAGAGCGGATATAGTGAATGCGGGGTCCGGGGAGAGCGAATATAGTGAATGCAGGGTCCGGGGAGAGCGGATATAGTGAATGCGGGGTCTGGGGAGAGCAGATATAGTGAATGCAGGGTCCGGGGAGAGCGGATATAGTGAATGCAGGGTCTGGGGAGAGCAGATATAGTGAATGCAGGGTCCGGGAAGATCAGATATTGTGGATGTGGGGTCCGGGGAGAGAGGATATAGTGAATGCAGGATCCGGGGAGAGCGGATATAGTGAATGCGGGGTCCGGAGAGAGCGGATATAGTGAATGCGGGGTCTGGGGAGAGCGGATATAGTGAATGCGGGGTCTGGGGAGAGCGGATATAGTGAATGCAGGATCCGGTGAGAGCGGATATAGTGAATGCGGGGTCCGGGGAGAGCGGATATAGTGAATGCGGGGTCTGGGGAGAGCGGATATAGTGAATGCGGGGTCTGGGGAGGACAGATATAGTGAATGCAGGGTCCGGGAAGATCAGATATAGTGGATGTGGGGTCCGGGGAGAGAGGATATAGTGAATGCAGGATCCGGGGAGAGCGGATATAGTGAATGCGGGGTCCGGAGAGAGCGGATATAGTGAATGCGGGGTCTGGGGAGAGCGGATATAGTGAATGCGGGGTCTGGGGAGAGCGGATATAGTGAATGCAGGATCCGGTGAGAGCGGATATAGTGAATGCGGGGTCCGGGGAGAGCGGATATAGTGAATGCGGGGTCTGGGGAGAGCGGATATAGTGAATGCGGGGTCTGGGGAGGACAGATATAGTGAATGCAGGGTCCGGGAAGATCAGATATAGTGGATGTGGGGTCCGGGGAGAGCAGATATAGTGAATGCGGGGTCCGGGGAGAGCGGATATAGTGAATGCGGGGTCCGGGGAGAGCGGCTATAGTGAATGCGGGGTCCGGGGAGAGCGGATATAGTGAATGCGGGGTCCGGGGAGATCGGATATAGTGAATGCGGGGTCCGGGGAGAGCGGATATAGTGAATGCGGGGTCCGGGGAGAGCGGATATAGGATATAAGGTTGGCTACTGACCCAACAATACAACAAGCAAGAGATCCCTGAGCTCAAAACCCAACAGCTAGTGCATGCATTTATCCATCAGGTGCTAAAGGGGTGCAACCACATATTAACACTAGAAATTCTGAAGGGCCCTCTGCACTCTGGTACAGGGGCGGACTGACCATTTGGAAACTCAGGCACTGCCCGAGGGCCCGGGGTCAGTAGGGGGCCCCATGAGATTCCCCTGGTATCTTTTTCATAGGCTTTTTTGAGTTTGGGCAAGGACACAGGGGCCCCATGATCCCCTATTGCCCGGGGGCCCCATGAGTTTTCTGTCCGCCCCTGCTCTGGTATATACCCTTTCAAGCGGACTCTGCAATAAATAGGGATATTTAGCTCACACATATTGCAATGCATGTTATATTGTACAGCGCTGAGCAAACTCTTGGCTCCATATAAATCCTGTATAATAATAATATAATAATGTTTAAGCTGTGTAGGCAGAGCGGAGTAGGACTGGCCATAGAGGGATTACTTTGACGCAGTCGGTCAGCTTAAACACGCATTGCAATATGTGCGAATTCCGCACCGCATCAGAATCGCCCCCCGTTCACGCGAACCACTGCGAGTGTGTATGTGTCAGGTCTCCGGGTATGACCAGAGGTGTGTGGACTGACACAGGGAAACGCAGGCTTCAGATATGTTATAAACAATATAATTTATTAATACTAACAATACAAAACGCAGTGCAAAACTAAACCTAAACACAGTGCAAACAAACCAAACCAAACCACCCACAGATAACAATACATACAATGCAAGGGTTGTCAGGCAGGCCGGGTCAGTAGCAAACGGGCAAACGGAGTACCAGGAACAGGCGGGAGAGTGGTCGGGGTCACAAGCTGGGTTCAGTAACTCACGGGCAGCGCGGTGCAGAGGGTCAGGCAGAGAATGGTCGGGGTCACAAGCCAGGGATCAAACAGGAGAAGTCAGCAGAGGTCAGGATCAGGCAGGGTCGGCAACAAGTCAGACAGGAACAGGAATGCAGGATACAGGGGCCCATGGAAAAACACACACCACGGCCCTGACTGTGAGTCTGGCCATTCCTTAAATACAACCCCCGCAATCAGCTTCAGGTGTTTGGCTGATTGCAGGGGTGAGTCTCTGATTGCTGAGAGCACCCGCTGGCCAGCCCTGGTACTGCAGCCCACAAGGCAGGTGAGTCCCACCATTATTGGCAAGTCCATTCCTGACAGTATGTTAACAACACCTCGAAAGCGATCCGCAAAACGCAGTACAATGTGCAGAATTGGATCGCATAGGTGTGACTACTCATGCGATCTGATTCTAGTGTGGACCAAAAAAAAAGGGTCCTGCACCTTTTTGGTGCGATTAGAGCCATACAAAATGTACGTCTCCGATCGCACCGCACGCAAATCGCATGTGATTTGTACAGGAATGCGTTGCGGTTCCTGTGCGAATCACATGCGATGTACTGCACCGCACATATGTGAACCGGGCCTCAGTGTGAAAGTAGCCTATCAAGTTGACATTTTATGTACCCATCTACGCCAAAAGGTTGGTGCACTTTGTCAAACTGTGAACTATTGTAAAATGTGCGAAAATCTGGATTAACGTGAGGATTATTTTTCTGCAGTGTGTTACAGGGTCTCTTCAGCCGCACAATCTACATGTTGGAGAAAGGAATGAAACCCGTCTATGTATTTGATGGAGTACCGCCAGAATGCAAGCGTGCCAAGGTGAGCCTGTGACGTGAGCCCGGGGGCGGGGGGGGGGGGGGGGGGGGGGGGTGCCGGGTTTTGTGGTCACTGGAGGATATTCTGTAGGTGCCACCCACATGGAAGAGAATTATATTTTAAATATATTTTTAAAATATTCTTCCCAAATACATTGACATATATTTGAAATGCTACAATTTTGGCCGTATTCAATATATTTCTATATGTATATTTATGCGGACACAGTACAGGAGATGACCAGAGACTGCGGACATAGTACGGGAGATGACCAGAGACTGCGGACACAGTACAGGAGATGACCAGAGACTGCGGACACAGTACAGGAGATGACCAGAGACTGCAGACATAGTACAGGAGATGACCAGAGACTGCGGACACAGTACAGGAGATGACCAGAGACTGCAGACATAGTACAGGAGATGACCAGAGACTGCGGACACAGTACAGGAGATGACCAGAGACTGCGGACACAGTACAGGAGATGACCAGAGACTGCGGACATAGTACAGGAGATGACCAGAGACTGCGGACACAGTACAGGAGATGACCAGAGACTGCGGACATAGTACAGGAGATGACCAGAGACTGCAGACACAGTACAGGAGATGACCAGAGACTGCGGACACAGTACAGGAGATGACCAGAGACTGCGGACACAGTACAGGAGATGACCAGAGACTGCGGACACAGTACAGGAGATGACCAGAGACTGCAGACATAGTACAGGAGATGACCAGAGACTGCGGACACAGTACAGGAGATGACCAGAGACTGCGGTACAGGAGATGACCAGAGACTGAGGACATAGTGCAGGAGATGACCAGAGACTGCGGACATAGTACAGGAGATGACCAGAGACTGCGGACACAGTACAGGAGATGACCAGAGACTGCAGACATAGTACAGGAGATGACCAGAGACTGCAGACATAGTACAGGAGATGACCAGAGACTGCGGACACAGTACAGGAGATGACCAGAGACTGCAGACATAGTACAGGAGATGACCAGAGACTGCGGACACAGTACAGGAGATGACCAGAGACTGCGGTACAGGAGATGACCAGAGACTGAGGACATAGTGCAGGAGATGACCAGAGACTGCGGACACAGTACAGGAGATGACCAGAGACTGCGGACACAGTACAGGAGATGACCAGAGACTGCGGTACAGGAGATGACCAGAGACTGCGGACACAGTACAGGAGATGACCAGAGACTGCGGACACAGTACAGGAGATGACCAGAGACTGCGGTACAGGAGATGACCAGAGACTGCGGACACAGTACAGGAGATGACCAGAGACTGCGGACACGGTACAGGAGATGACCAGAGACTGCGGACACGGTACAGGAGATGACCAGAGACTGCGGACACGGTACAGGAGATGACCAGAGACTGCGGACACGGTACAGGAGATGACCAGAGACTGCGGACACGGTGCAGGAGATGACCAGAGACTGCGGACACGGTGCAGGAGATGACCAGAGACTGCGGACACGGTGCAGGAGATGACCAGAGACTGCGGACACGGTGCAGGAGATGACCAGAGACTGCGGACACAGTACAGGAGATGACCAGAGACTGCGGACATAGTACAGGAGATGACCAGAGACTGCAGACATAGTACAGGAGATGACCAGAGACTGCGGACACAGTACAGGAGATGACCAGAGACTGCGGACATAGTACAGGAGATGACCAGAGACTGCGGACACAGTACAGGAGATGACCAGAGACTGCGGACATAGTACAGGAGATGACCAGAGACTGCAGACACAGTACAGGAGATGACCAGAGACTGCGGACACAGTACAGGAGATGACCAGAGACTGCGGACACAGTACAGGAGATGACCAGAGACTGCGGACACAGTACAGGAGATGACCAGAGACTGCAGACATAGTACAGGAGATGACCAGAGACTGCGGACACAGTACAGGAGATGACCAGAGACTGCGGTACAGGAGATGACCAGAGACTGAGGACATAGTGCAGGAGATGACCAGAGACTGCGGACATAGTACAGGAGATGACCAGAGACTGCGGACACAGTACAGGAGATGACCAGAGACTGCAGACATAGTACAGGAGATGACCAGAGACTGCAGACATAGTACAGGAGATGACCAGAGACTGCGGACACAGTACAGGAGATGACCAGAGACTGCAGACATAGTACAGGAGATGACCAGAGACTGCGGACACAGTACAGGAGATGACCAGAGACTGCGGTACAGGAGATGACCAGAGACTGAGGACATAGTGCAGGAGATGACCAGAGACTGCGGACACAGTACAGGAGATGACCAGAGACTGCGGACACAGTACAGGAGATGACCAGAGACTGCGGTACAGGAGATGACCAGAGACTGCGGACACAGTACAGGAGATGACCAGAGACTGCGGACACAGTACAGGAGATGACCAGAGACTGCGGTACAGGAGATGACCAGAGACTGCGGACACAGTACAGGAGATGACCAGAGACTGCGGACACGGTACAGGAGATGACCAGAGACTGCGGACACGGTACAGGAGATGACCAGAGACTGCGGACACGGTACAGGAGATGACCAGAGACTGCGGACACGGTACAGGAGATGACCAGAGACTGCGGACACGGTGCAGGAGATGACCAGAGACTGCGGACACGGTGCAGGAGATGACCAGAGACTGCGGACACGGTGCAGGAGATGACCAGAGACTGCGGACACGGTTCAGGAGATGACCAGAGACTGCGGACACGGTACAGGAGATGACCAGAGACTGCGGACACGGTACAGGAGATGACCAGAGACTGCGGACACGGTACAGGAGATGACCGGAGACTGCGGACACAGTACAGGAGATGACCAGAGAATGCGGACACGGTACAGGAGATGACCAGAGACTGCGGACACGGTACAGGAGATGACCAGAGACTGCGGACACAGTACAGGAGATGACCAGAGACTGCGGACACAGTACAGGAGATGACCAGAGAATGCGGACACAGTACAGGAGATGACCAGAGGCTGCGGACACAGTACAGGAGATGACCAGAGACTGCGGACACAGTATATTAGATGACCAGAGACTGAGGACATAGTACAGGAAATGACCAGAGACTGAGGACTTAGTACAGGAAATGACCAGAGACTGTGGACATAGTACAGGGGATGACCAGAGACTGCGGACATAGTACAGGAGATGACCAGAGACTGCGGACACAGTACAGGAGATGACCAGGGACTGTGGACATAGTACAGGGGATGACCAGAGACTGCAGACATAGTACAGCAGATGACCAGAGACTGCGGACACAGTATATTAGATGACCAGAGACTGAGGACATAGTACAGGAAATGACCAGAGACTGAGGACACAGTACAGGAGATGACCAGGGACTGCGGACATAGTACAGGAGATGACCAGGGACTGCGGACATAGTACAGGGGATGACCAGAGACTGCAGACATAGTACAGCAGATATCCACAGTCTCTGGTCATCTCCTGTAGTAGGAAGTACAGGAGGGAAGCTGTGACAATTGCGACGTCAGACCCCAGCCCTTCTCACCAAACTCGTGACCGAAGGACTAGCCAATCTAAAACCGCGATGTCACGTGTGTACCAATGCCACGCCCAGCTGCACCCTGCACACAGATTTTCCAGCTAATGGTCCACAACCTGTGTACTTGCAGCCTGAGAGCGATTGTTACTGGGTCAGGTTAATTACGCAATTAACCCTTCACACTGCCACCACCTCCTTTTTGTACAGAGAAAGAGGAAACTCGGCAATATCAGCAATACCACTAGGATGGTTGAAATAATCGTCTGTATACCACTGTCACTGCAGACAGGTTATACAGAGGGTTAAACACACATAGTAGCGCTCTTCAGCGGCAGGAATTCGTAAGTTGCATTAAAGAGCTTTAGAAACAGTTCACCACTTTCAGAAAGTAAGATTTATTACTAAAAGGTCAAAAGGATGCAATAAAAATATTTACAGAAAAAAAGATGTAGCCAATATATATATAAATATACAGAGAACAATAGCACAGCAAAGAGATAACAGAAAGAAGTTTAGGTAGATACTTGCCAAAAAGCCTTGGGTTAAGCAGCTTCAAGTCTCATGAGTCAAAAAGGATTTCTTGTCTCTACTGCTAGTTTCGATGTTAAAAGCAGGAGACTCTTCTCTTAACCAGACTCCAAGCATAACAGCCTTTTTCTAGCAAATCCCAGCAGGATGTCTCTTTGGAGTAGTAACCAATGGTGTCCTTTTGGGGAGGGAAGTGTAGGTGGAGCCCTAAGTTATGATCAGAAACTCTCATAGCTGCTATTAAGATTCATAACTTTTCCTAGGTACATGTAACATTCCACCCGCTAGTAGATTAATATGCAGATGCATCTGCGGAACGGTTAGATATGAAATATGAAAGATACACTTGAATGGTTCAAGAGATATACTTTTCTGCTTTTCTATATATGCCAGCTAAGGGGTGTCACATACCAGGAGAATAGCCTCAAACTGAGCCTTCCAAATATAGGCTCCATGTTTAGGTAATTATGTCCTACATGAAGATATCAACTTATAGGAAAAGTGAGTTTTTAAAAGTCTGTTTTTACGACCCCTTGGAAGGTCTTTTGAAGTTCAGTGAGGGACTCGGTTTATACTTTTACGACATGCCAGATTGCACAGTTTTTTTAGACAGCTAGGCCCCAGCTCCCTTGGGGGTTTTATAGCTCAGAGCTCCCTGCTGTGCTTTGGCTGCCTGTGACCTCTGCCAACACACACTGGCCACGTCACTGTGGATGAACAGAGAGGGAGAAGGATGAGAGATCTACAAGATGGAGGGGGCAGGCTGCTTTGGGAGTGAGAAATGGTATAACGATTGCTACAGAAGCTGGCAGCACTGTGGGGGTGGTGGCGTACATGGGGGTGTGGGCAGTAGGGGAAAATGTATGGTGCGCATGGAGGGTAATGGGTACTGCGGTGGAGGGGGGTGCAGTTACTGGAACTGATCCCCTGTATGGCTCTTTCTGCAGCAGCTGAAAACCAGCGAGAGGAAGAGGAAGTCAGCTTTCAGCTGCTGCAGAGAAAGCCATACAGTGCCTGCCCCCCTACTAGCCTGGGGCCCCATACAGGAGGTCTGGTGGTACCCCCTTATCCATCTACAACTCATGATACAATATTGTGATGGTCAGTTGAAGGAATACTCCTTATACATGTGACAATTGGGAAAAATGAACCCCTTACAGATGGCTAAAATGATCAGTGGTGTCAGTGGGAACTTATCTGAGAGGCAGAAATTGCTCAAGGAACCCCTAGCAACCCCCTGGAGGAACCCTGGTTGAGAAACCCTGCTGTAGACCATGCTAAAACATGGCAGCCATCTTGATCTCTGGAATTGATCTTCCAAAGCTTTATTTATAATCAGCATAGTTCTAAGCACGGTGTATACATAGGGGTTGATTGACTAAAGGCAAATAGACTGTGCACTTTGCAAAGTGCAGTTGCTCCATTGCTTAGTAAATGAACAGAAGCTCAGCTGACTTCCATCATCCAATCAAGCGCAAGCAAAAATGCAGTTTTTTTACATTTTCCTTGCAGGTGATTGGGTATCCTTTGCAAAGTGAAGCTTCATCTCATTTACTAAGCTCTGGAGCAACTGCAATTGTAGAGTGCAGTCTATTTGCCTTTAGTAAATCACCCCCCCCTAGTTCTGCCAGGAGGCTCTGGCTGATTCTCCTCTTTCTATTTGCCATTCTTCTTTTTCAGGTCAACAAAGATGGAAGTGGTCATATCAGGAAAGGAGTCAGAACTGGGCAGTTCCCAGGTGAGAACATGACTTTATACTTGTACGTGATGTGCAGGGGCTGACTGACCATCTGGAAACTCGGGCACTGTCAGGAATGGACTCGCCAATAGTGGTGTGACTCACCTGCCTTGTGGGTTGCAGTACCAGGACTGGCCAGCGGGTGCTCTCAGCAACCAGAGGCTCACTCCGGCAATTAGCCACCACCTGGGGCTGATTGCAGGTGGTGTATTTAACCACTTCCAGACCGGACACTTTTACCCCCTTCCTGACCAGGGCAATTTTCAGCTTTTAGCGCTATCACACTTTGAATGACATATGCGCGGTCATGCAACACTGTACCCAAATGAATTTTTTACCATTTTTTTGAGATAGATAAAGCTTTATTTTGGTGGTATTTATTCACCGCTGGGATTTGTATTTTTTTTGCTATGTAAATGAAATGTCCAAAAATTTTGAAAAAAAGTGTTTTTTTTATAAAATTTTGCAAATAAATAATATTTCATCATAAATCTTAGCCAAAATTTATTCCGTTATCTTTTTAGTAAAAAAAAAAAAATCCAAATTAGTTTATAAGCAAAAATTATAATTTTTAAACATTTTTTTTACATTTTTATTTTATTTTTTTATATTATTATTTTTTATTTATTTATTTTTTTTTACATACTGTCACCCTAGCAGTACAGTGTCACCATGGTGACACTGTACTACTTGTGAGGGGTGATGAAGATTTTTTTTTTTTTTTTTTACACTGATTGCTTTTACACCCATATAGGATGTAAAAGCAATCATTTCTCTTTCTCTCTGTGTGCATTCCTGCACTCATTGAGAAGAACTGAGTGAGCTGTGATTGGTCACAGCTTGTCACATGGTACAAGGCTTTTGTGAATAGTCTTGTACCATGTGACCTCTGTGATCATTCACAGATTTCACACATAGTAAGCAATGATGTCAGAAGTGACATCTTGCTTACTACTTTGCATGTGATCACTGATTGGCCAATCAGTGATCACATGATCGGGACCTCGTACAGAGGTCCCGTCCGACGATCGGTGTTTCACTGTGTCCGGAGGACACAGCGGGCACCGGATCGCGGTGCTGCGCGCTCCCAGGGAGCGCGCACAAGCAGGGTGCGGGGAGGCCGTTTATAGACGGCCACCCGACCCTCCAGTGCCACCGTCCGGCCGTTTATATACAACGGCCGGTCGGGAAGTGGTTAAGGGATGGCCAGACCTGCAGTCTGTGCCTTGTTGTACTGTTTGCTTGGCCCTGGTTTCCTGATCCTGTTAGTTCTGTCCTGACTCTGCTTGAACTCTGCCTGTACTGACCTCGGCTAGTCCTGACCACTCTCCTGCCTGCTCCTGGTACTCCGTTTGCCCGTTTGCTACCGACCTGGCCTGCCTGACTACTCTTGTATGTTTGTTATCTGTTGGAGGTTTGGTTCAGTTTGTTTGCACTGTGTTTATGTTTAGTTTTGCACTGCGTTTGTATTGTTAGTCTTAATAAATTATATTATTTACTATATCTGAAGCCTGCGTTTCCCTGTGTCAGTCCACACACTTCTGGTCATACCCGCATCCCTGACAGGCACTGCCCGAGGGCTCGGGGTCAGTAGGGGGCCCCATGAGATGCCCCTGGTACCTTTTTCATAGACTTTTTTGAGTTTGGGCAAGGACACAGGGGCCCCATGATCCCCTATTGCCCGGGGGCCCCATGAGTTGTCAGTCCGCCCCTGGTGGTGTGTATTAGTCTGTGCTCTGGACTGCAGCCTCGCTGAGTCCATTGCATGGGGTGTATCCTGCATATCAAGGAGCATCCTGTGTATTAGTCCCCAGTCACACCGATGCGACTTTGAAATCTTGCGACTTCCAGTTCCTCTGGACACAGCAGGAACCGATCGCGGTGCCGCGCGCTCCCAGGGAGCGCACACAGGCAGTGAACGTGGGTGACATTTAGAAACGTCAACCCGCTTCGGAAGCATTTATCTACGTGTGCCAGACGGGAAGTGGTTAAAATAGCTAAAATCCCTGCGAGTGTCGGGACGTACGGGGATGGAACCGGCGGGAATTTCAAAAATGTAAACATTTGATATTCACTAAATACACTAAAATCACATAGTATAACATTCCTGTATCCAACCATTTCACATACATTGTGTCCCGAGTGCTTTGTCCGGCGCCCTGCCTGCATTTTTATCGTTCTTTCTGCCTGGAAACTGAGAAACGTCCATGGCGTCCAAAAAGCGTCCCTTTAGGTCAGACGCGGTTTTAGACCGGCTAGAGAACAGCGATAGTAAATCAGAACCACTTGCAGAATTGAGTGATAATGATTGGTGGGGGAAATTCCTCATCGGACACTGAAAACGATTCTGCGACTGAGCTCAGCGACGTGCGAACTTGGCGCTCTATTTCACATTTCAGTGTTTTTGGTTTGATTATATTGTTGAATTAAATTTATTATTATTATATTATTATTTTTGATGATTATTTATTGTATTATAATTTATGATTTAGTGTTTAAAATTTTATCCTCCCCGGGATGTTTACTAGACTCTTGTTCGGACAGATTTCAGTGAGTTATTCTTAAGAATTACAGGCCTACAATAAAAAAACAACATATTTCCATGCAAAAAAATGTACCGCTTTGAGCACAGAAATACTGACATAATCAGACCGCTAGGGAGGTTAAAGCATGAATAATCATTGGTCAGACAGTAAATGTCTATGAGTCTTCCAAGCATCCCATTTTTTGTCAAATAAGTGCATCCTATCCAGTAACGTAAAGTGACTGGGCAGCACAGCGGCTAAATGGTTAGCACTTCCGCCTGGCAGTACTTGGGTCGTTGGTTCAAATCCGAGCCGCCGCACCTCCAGCCTGGAGTTTGAATGTTCTCCCTGTGCCTGCGTGAGTTTCCTCCGGGTACTCCGGTTTCCTCCCACACTCCAAAGACATGCTGGTAGGTTAATTGGATCCTGTCTAAATTGTCCCTAGTAGGTGTATGTATGAATGTGAGTTAGGGACCTTAGATTGTACACCCCTTGAGGGTTAGGGACTGATGTGAATGTACAATAGATATGTAAAGCGCGGCGTAAATTGACAGCGCTATATAAGTACCTGTAATAAATAAATACTGTATTTTCCGGTGTATAAGACGACCCCCTACTTTTCCTGTTAAAATATAGGGTTTGGGCTATAGTCGCCGTATAAGACTACCCCTCTTCCAATGCACACCAATTAAAAATTAAAAAACATCAGATTTGATTTCAATATGGTATGGTATTCCAGTGATGGGGCACTATTCCTCCCACTGACACCAATGATGGTGCCCCATCATTAGTGTCAGTGTGTGAGGAATAGTGCCCCATCATTGGTGTCAGTGGGAGGAATAGTGCCCCATCATTGGTGTCAGTGGGAGGAATAGTGCCCCATCATTGGTGTTAGTGGGAGGAATAGTGCCCCATCATTGGTGTCAGTGGGAGGAATAGTGCCCCATCATTGGTGTCAGTGGGAGGAATAGTGCCCCATCATTGGTGTCAGAGCGAGGAATTGTGCCCCATCATTGGTGTCAGAGCAAAGAATCGTGCCCCATCATTGGTGTCAGTGGGAGGAATAGCACCCCATTGGTGTCCATGGGAGGAATAGCGCCCCATCATTGGTGTCAGTGGGAGGAATCGTGCCCCATCATTGGTGTCAGAGCAACAAATCGTGCCCCATCATTGGTGTCAGTGGGAGGAAGAGCACCCCATCATTGGTGTCAGTGGGAAGAATCGTGCCCCATCATTGGTGTCAGTGGGAGGAATAGCACTCCATCATTGGTGTCAGTGGGAGGAATAGCGCCCCATCATTGGTGTCAGTGGGAGGAATAGTGTCCCAACATTGGTGTCAGTGGGAGGAATAGTACCCCGTCAGTGGGGAGAGGAATAGTGCCCCATCGTTGGTGTCAGTGGGAGGAATAGTGCCCCATCATTGGTGTCAGTGGGAGGAATAGTGCCCCATCATTGGTATCAGTGGGAGGAATAATGATACCATCATTAGTATCAGTGACACCAATGATGGGACACTATTCCTCCCACTGACACCAATGACACTTGCTGACTCCTGTTCCAGTATGGTGCTGCTGCAGCCAGCGTATGTGGTTGCAGCAGCACCTCTGCACTGCACACTTACCCTCACTCGATTTTCGCGGGTCCGCTCGGCTCCGCCTCCTCGCCCGTTATTTGCCGCCTGTGTGCCTTTCCTGAGCTACAGTTCTGGCGGCCAATCACCGGTGAGGAGGCGGAGCCGAGCGGCAGGAGTGAGGGAGTGGCCGGAGTGGCTGAAGGAGCAGCGCTTCCTGGACCGGATCGTCGTGGGAGCCAGGTAAGAGACTGCAGCCCTCTGCCCACCCCTGTACTTAGTGTCCCTTCCGTCGGAAGGGGGGGACGGCGGCGGCTCCGCGCCGCCCCCCCTAAAAAGTGCCGCCCCGACGTATACCGGCGTATAAGACGACCCCCGACTTTTGAGAAGATTTTCAAGGGTCAAAAAGTCGTCTTATACGCCGGAACATACGGTAAATTCCATGAGCATTACCGCATCGACTCTTCGTATAATTGAGGCCAATGGTACCGCAGGTCATTTCCAATGAAGGGCAATGGCCCATAGGGCTGAGATACAAAGGGTGTGAATCAGCCTCATATCAATGTTCATTTTTGACAGCAGTGACGGGACAATTCGAAGGGGCAGGAAGGAAAACTTTTTTCCGTCAAACGAATTTTCGGCCAGTGGATGTGGTTATTGTTCAGCATTCACCGACCGTTGAAAGAATGTTCGTACGACTTTTCGTAGGAATGTTCTCGTCCGAAACTCTCCACATGTATGGCCAGCTTTAGTCAGCTATTGCTTATGCTGCATGTCAAGAACTGATGATAATGGTTGTGTATTGCATGTCACCTACACTATCTTGCGTCCTAATGTCTCCGGTCTGACAAGCTGCACCTCCGTCAGTCCTCATTCGCAACGTATGACCGTTTGTCACCTTTTTCTATCTTATAATATTCAAAACTCCTCCATGTGTGTCACTGCAGGGTCAGAGAGACATGGAGACCTGAAGAAACTGCTCGAACTCCTGGGGGTGCCTGTTATACAGGTGAGATTGAAGTATGCCATATCCTATTCTGAATTTATATAACTCTCACATCTACAGAGAACACTGATCTTGTCGCAGTGGTCTCTGCACCAGAGGAGCTTACACTCTAATGTCCGCCCACAGTCACACACTATTATTATTATTATACATTTATATACAGTTGCAAGAAAAGGTATGTGAACCCCTTGGGATTACGTGGAGTTTTGCATGAATTGGGCATAAAATGCGCTCTGAACGTCATCTAAGTCACAATAGAAAAACACAGTCTGCTGAACATAATACTACACAAACATTAGATGTTGCCATGGTTTAATTGCACATAACACGTAAACATTCACAGTGCAGGGAGGAAAAAAGTATGTGAACCTTTGGACTTAATAACTGGTTGACCCTCCTTTGGCAGCAATAACCTCAACCAAATGTTTCCTGTAGTTGCAGATCAGACCTGCACAACGATCTGGAGTCATCTTGGACCACTCCTCTTCACAAAACTGTTTCAGTGTAGCAATATTCTTGGGATGTCTGGTGTGAATCGCTCTCTTAAGGTCAGGCCACAGCATTTCAATGGGGTTGAGGTCAGGACTCTGACTGGGCCACTCCAGAAGGCGTATTCTGTGCTGTTGCAGCCATTGTTTTGTTGAATTACTTGTATGCTTTGGGTCATTGTCCTGTTACATCACCTATCCTCTGCGGAGCTTCAGTTGGCGGACAGATGGTCGTACGTTTTCCTTCAAAATGTCTTGATAAACTCTGGAATTCATTTTCCCATCAATGACAACAACCCAGGCCCTGAGGCAGCAAAGCAGCCCCAAACCATGATGCTCCCTCCGCCATGTTTCACAGTGGGGATGAGGTTTTGATGTTGGTGTGCTGGGCCTTTTTTTCTCCACACATAGTGTTGTGTGTTCTTCCCAAACAACTCAATCTTGGTTTCATCTGTCCACAGTATATTTTGCCAGTAGTGCTGTGGAACATCCAGGTGCTCTTTTGCAAACTTCAAACGTGCTGCAATATTCTTTTTGGACAGCAATGGCTTCCTCCGTGGTGTCCTCCCATGTACTCCATTCTTGTTTAATGTTTTCCTTATTATAGATGTGTCAACAAAAATGTTAGCATGTGCCAGAGATTTCTGTAGGTCTTTTGCTGACACTCTAGGATTCTTCTTTACCTCATGCAGCATTCTGCGCTGTGCTTTTGCAGTCATTTTTACAGGGAGAGTAGCAACAGTGCTAAACTTTCTCCATTTGTAGACAGTCCGTCTTACCGTGAACACATGAACATCAAGGCTTTTGGAGATACTTTTGTAACCCTTTCCAGCTTCATGCAAGTCAACAATTCTTGATCGTAGGTCTTCTGAGAGCTCTTTTCTGCGAGGCATGGTTCACATCAGACAGTGCTTCTTGAAACCAGTAAACCCAAAACAGGTATGTGTTTTTTAAGGGCAGGACAGCTGTCAGCAACACATCCAATATCATCACACTGATTGGAGTCAAGGTTGGCTCACTCCTGGCTCCAATTAGCTCTGGGAGAAGTCATTAAGCTAGGGCCTCACATACTTTTTCCTCCCTGCACTGTGAATGTTTACATGTTATGTGCAATTAAACCATGGCAACATCTAATGTTTGTGTAGTATTATGTTCAGAGCACATTTTATGCCCAATTCATGCAAAACTCCACGTAATCCCAAGGGGTTCACATACTTTTTCTTGCAACTGTACACTTGTAACGGAACCGACCCCAGTCTGCGCTTGGGTACTTCCGTTATAATACCGCTTCCCCTTCCGAACACCAACAACAGACACCACCGCTGACCATACAAGACTCGAGGACACCAGTCTGTCTGAACATGGAACTCTTTATTTGAAACTCGAACTGGCTTTTTATACACTCAAGGGACAGTCCCCCCTCCCTGCATAATGACACAGGGCGGGGCAATCTCTACTTTGCAACAAGTGTCACACAGGTATTCAAACTAAACACCAGCAGACAGTCCCATCAGGAGGGAGGGCTGCTGGAGACCCCCCCCCCACTAAGCAATACACATAAACACATACATCCGATAATAGTTTGCTCCCAAGCAAGACACACAATAGAACAATGGGATGCAGCCACATGACATTAAACACTCAACAACCCCCCACCCCAATATTAGGACAGATCACCCTGTACCCCTAACAGGCACAGGGTGACTTACACATAAGAGGGATATGGGGAGCTGAGACAGGGGTCTCCCCACCTCTCCAAAGTGAGCTGTGTTCCATGGACCCCCCACCCAAAGTGACTCCTGTCACAACACTATATTGCCAAAAGTGTTGGGCCTCCTCCAATGTGATTCAGGTGTTCCAATCCCCTCCATATCATGTGATTCAGGTGTTCCAATCCCCTCCATATCAAGTGATTCAGGTGTTCTAATCCCCTCCCAATCATATGATTCAGGTGTTCCAGTCCCCTCCAATCATGTGATTCAGGTGTTCCCCTCCATGGACACAGGTGTATACAATCAAGCCCCTAGGCATGCAGACGGCTTCTACAAACATTGTGAAAGAATGGGTCGCTCTCAGGAGCTCAGTGGCTCCAAGCGTGGTCCCGTGATAGGTGGCCACCTGGGCAATAAGTCCATCCATGACATTTACTGGCTACTAAATATTCCACGCTCAACTGTTAGTGGGATTATAACAAAGTGGAAGCAACTGGGAACAACAGCCACTCAGCCACCAAGTGGTAGGCCACGTCACATGACAGGGCGGGGTCAGCACATGCTGAAGCGCACAGTGCGCAGAAGTCACCAACTGTCTGCAGAGTCCAATAGCTAAAGACCTCCAAACTTGGTGTGGCCTTCAGATGAGCCCAACAACAGTGTGTAGAGAGCTTCATGGAATGGGTTTCCATGGCCGAGCAGCTGCATCCAAGCCTTCCATCACCAAGTGCAATGCAAAGCGTTGGATGCCGTGGTGTAAAGCATGCCGCCACTGGACTCTAGAGCAGCAGAGACGTGTTCTCTGGAGTGACCAATCGCGTTTCTCTCTTTGGCAATTGAGATTGTGGGGGTCTTAGGGTGGGGGGCTTATCAGAATCTGGAAGCCCCCTTTAATAAGGGGGCTCCCAGATCCCAGCCCCCCCCCCATGTGAATGAGTATGGGGAACATGGTAACACTACTTATTCACAAAAAGTGTACTGTAAAAAATGACAAAAGACAGTCTTTGACAAGTACTCTATTACATTTTTTTAAAAAATGACCCCCAAAGTAGATCCAATGCCAATCATGATGCCCGCTGCCATCCCGAAAAAAGAAAAAAAAAAAACTTCTCCACTCTCGACGCTGGCCCCCAGCCGTCTAAAAGCTGCGCCGGGATGATAATTCCTAAATACTGTGATGATGTCACAAGGGGTCGGGGTCACCCCTGCCCTTGTGACGTCATCATACGCTGTGATTGGCCAAAGCATTGCACCTGACCTGTGGTTAGGTACACTGCTTTGGCCAATCACAATGCACTGTCAGGGTGCAGTGCATTGTGGGGCGCAATGGGCAGATAGCCCGCCGAATGCCCTTGCCCATTCGTGTGTTCGCCGAACACATGAGCAGCTGGTGTTCGAGTCGAACTTATGATCAGCTCAAAAGTCATGCCCAACCAGGGCGGACTGACCATTTGGAAACTCGGGCACTGCCTGAGGGTCCGGGGTCAGTAGGGGGCCCCATGAGATGCCCCTGGTACCTTTTTCATAGACTTTTTTGAGTTTGGGCAAGGACACAGGGGCCCCATGATCCCCTATTGCCCGGGGGCCCCATGAGTTGTCAGTCCGCCCCTGTGCCCAACACTACATAAGAGGTAGCATACGCTATAGTAGCTAATAAAGACATCACCTGTATAGTATATGTATATGTACTATGCAGGTCAAGCTGGCCCAAACTAACTCTTTAACCATTCCAATCCAGACACTTTCCCCCCCCTTCCAGTCCGGACACTTTCCCCCTTCCAGTCCGGATGCCTTCCCCCCCTTCCAGTCCGGACGCTTTCCCCCCTTCCAGTCCGGACGCTTTCCCCCCTTCCAGTCCGGACACTTTCCCCCCTTCCAGTCCGGACGCTTTCCCCCCCTTCCAGTCCGGACGCTTTCCCCCCCCTTCCAGTCCGGACGCTTTCCCCCCCTTCCAGTCCGGACACTTTCCCCCCCTTCCAGTCCGGACACTTTCCCCCCCTTCCAGTCCAGGACACTTTCCCCCCCTTCCAGTCCGGACACTTTTCCCCCCCCTTCCAGTTCGGACACTTTCCCCCCCTTCCAGTCCGGACACTTTCCCCCCCTTCCAGTCCGGACGCTTTCCCCCCCTTCCAGTTCGGACACTTCCCCCCTTCCAGTCCGGACACTTTCCCCCCCTTCCAGTCCGGACACTTTCCCCCCCTTCCAGTCCGGACGCTTTCCCCCCCTTCCAGTCCGGACACTTTCCCCCCCTTCCAGTCCGGACACTTTCCCCCCTTCCAGTCCAGACACTTTCCCCCCCTTCCAGTCCGGACACTTTCCCCCCCCTTCCAGTTCGGACACTTTCCCCCCCTTCCAGTCCGGACGCTTTCACCCCCTTCCAGTCCAGACGCTTCCCCCCCTTCCAGTCCGGACACTTTCCCCTCCCCCTTCCAGTCCGGACACTTTCACCCCCTTCCAGTCCGGACACTTCCCCCCCTTCCAGACCGGACACTTCCCCCCCTTTCAGTCCGGACACTTTCCCCCCCTTCCAGTCCGGACACTTTTCCCCCCCTTCCAGTCCGGACACTTTCCCCCCTTCCAGTCCGGACACTTTCCCCCCCTTCCAGTCCGGACACTTCCCCCCCTTCCAGTCCGGACACTTTCCCCCCCCCTTCCAGTCCGGACACTCCCCCCCCCTTCCAGTCCGGACGCTTTCCCCCCCTTCCAGTCCGGACACTCCCCCCCCTTCCAGTCCAGGCCAATTTTCAGCTTTCAGCGCTATCACACTTTGAATGACAATTGCGCGGTCATGCAACACTGTACCCATATGAATTATTTAGAATTTTTTTGAGACAGATAAAGCTTTATTTTGGTGGTATTTATTTACCGCTGGGATTTTTATTTTTTTTGCTATATAAATTAAAAAAATGCAGATGCAGATGCAGAACCAGGAAATCTCCGAAAAGGAAAGCTATGGGACTGAAAATGGTCATAGGGTGGAAAAGGCTCAAGAGTTATATGAAAAGCAGCAACTTGGATTACGCTGTGTCTCTGTGTCTCAGCTTGTACCTCTCGTCAGGACCAGATTCACACTTTCAGACTGCAGTTGCTGTATCCTAGCGTGATTGGTGGACCTGGGCAATGACGACAGTTCAATGCGCCAACATCTTGGGGTATTCTTGCTTTCAATGGGTGGGTTCCCAATGACATACAGACAGGTTCAGCAACTTTTGTAGCCTTCGTTTAATGGTTGTTAAGGCTCCACCCATTTTGATAAGACCCACCCTTTTTATTTTTCTATTTCATATGATACAGAACTGTGTGCCACCACTTTGTCCATGTCATGCATGAGAACTGTTGATTCCTTCAAATTGGTGTGGACTATTCATGTATGTACTACTTTGACTCACAGACTGCATAGTGAAGGGATGGACACTGCTCAACTGACCCCAGGAATCCAATATTGAGGAATGGCCTCAGCCGCAGTTCTGGCCACGCCCTCTGATATATTACATCCCACCCACCGGGGGCTTGGGCACCCTCCAGTGGGCGGGACAAAACACATCAGAGGGCATGGCCAGAACGGCAGCTGAGGCCATTCCTCAACATTGAACTCCTGGGATCGGTCGAGCAGACTCATGCTCCCCTCTTCTCACATGTTGGTGGGGGTGATTCTTTTCCTTCCATCCATGGCTTGGAGCGTCCATCTCTTCATTTGCATTGGCTGACACTGGATCGCTCGGACTCATGCTCATGCTCTTCTCACATGTTGGTGAGGTTGGTTTTCCATTTCCTTCCATCCATGGCTTGGAGCGCCCATCCCTTCACTTGCATTGGCTGACACTGGAGTCGCTTGGACTCATGCTCCCCTCTTCTCACATGTTGGTGGGGTGATCCTTTTCCTTCCATCCATGGCTTGGAGCGTCCATCCCTTCTTTTGCATTGGCTGACACTGGAGTCGCTTGGAATCATGCTCCCCTCTTCTCACATGTTGGTGGGGTGATCCTTTTCCTTCCATCCATGGCTTGGAGCGTCCATCCCTTCACTTGATTGGCTGACAGTGGAGTCTCTCGGACTCATGCTCCCCTCTTCTCACATGTTGGTGGGGTGATCCTTTTCCTTCCATCCATGGCTTGGAGCACCCATCCCTTCACTTGCATTCGCTGACACTGAAATCACTTGGACTCATGCTACCCTCTTCTCACATGTTGGTAGGGTGATCCTTTTCCTTCCATCCATGGCTTGGAGCGTCCATCCCTTCACTTGCATTGGCTGACACTGGAGTCTCTCGGACTCATGCGCCCCTCTTCTCACATATTTTTTGGTTGATCCTTTTCCTTCCATCCATGGCTTGGAGCATTCATCTCCTCATTTGCATTGGCTGACACTGGAATCGCTTGGACTCATGCTCCCCTCTTCTCACATGTTGGTGGGGTGATCCTTTTCCTTCCATCCATGGCTTGGAGCATCCATCTCTTCATTTGCATTGGCTGACACTGGAATCGCTCGGACTCATGCTCCCCTCTTCTCACATGTTGGTGGGGTGATCTTTTCCCTTCCATTCACAGCTTGGAACAGCGCCATAAGGCATACTTTTCACAGACTTCAGAGCCACATACGGAGCTTTTTGAGTGTGACCATCTCTTGCGAGATCTAAAATGGAAGCTGTGATTCACCTTTGATACGAAGCTGGTTTGTGTACTCGCCAGCAGACTCATGTTGTATCCATAAATTTTCAGTATATGTTCTCCTCATCGTGTCATGTCTCCTCTCTTCTTCTCTCAGGCTCCCAGTGAGGCAGAAGCCACTTGCGCCACCCTGGTGAAGAACGGTCAGGCATGGGGAGTGGTGACGGAGGACATGGACGCTCTGCCTTTTGGCTGCACTCGCCTCATACGAAACTTGAAAGCTGATGAGAAGAAGTATGTGTCTGAGATATTCTTAATCATAGATTATTTAATGTAGATAAGATGGAGAACTGAATAACTATTGGATGAAGTTGTGATCCATTTGGGGGGGATGACATATTCCATTGCCCCGGTCACTTCCTGACTTCTCCTGACCAATACAAATTACAGCTGACCCACCGCACCCAGGAGTGCTCTTAAAGTGCCTTGAAAAAGTAAACCCCTTGAAATTTTCCACATTTTGTCTTGTTACAACCAAAAATGTAAATGTATTTTATAATTCTATTTTGTAATAAAAATGTGTGTGTGTGTATATATATATATATATATATATATATATATATATATATATGATGTACATTTGTGGAGGAAGATTTCTTCTTCTGGCCAAGCTTCCAGAAAATATATTTGGAAGTATACAGTTGCAAGAAAAAGTATGTGAACCCCTTGGGATTACGTGGAGTTTTGCATGAATTGGGCATAAAATGTGCTCTGAACGTCATCTAAGTCACAACAATAGAAGAACACAGTCTGCTGAACATAATACTACACAAACATTAGATGTTGCCATGGCTTAATTGCACATAACATGTAAACATTCACAGTGCAGGGAGGAAAAAGTATGTGAGGCCCTAGCTTAATGACTTCTCCCAGAGCTAATTGGAGCCAGGAGTGAGCCAACCTTGACTCCAATCAGTGTGATGATATTGGATGTGTTGCTGACAGCTGTCCTGCCCTTAAAAACACACACCTGTTTTGGGTTTACTGGTTTCAAGAAGCACTGTCTGATGTGAACCATGCCTCGCAGAAAAGAGCTCTCAGAAGACCTACGATCAAGAATTGTTGACTTGCATGAAGCTGGAAAGGGTTACAAAAGTATCTCCAAAAGCCTTGATGTTCATGTGTCCACGGTAAGACAGACTGTCTACAAATGGAGAAAGTTTAGCACTGTTGCTACTCTCCCTAGACGTGGTCGTCCTGTAAAAATGACTGCAAGAGCACAGCGCAGAATGCTGCATGAGGTAAAGAAGAATCCCAGAGTGTCAGCTAAAGACCTACAGAAATCTCTGGCACATGCTAACATTTTTGTTGACACATCTACAATAAGGAAAACATGAAACAAGAATGGAGTACATGGGAGGACACCACGGAGGAAGCCATTGCTGTCCAAAAAGAAGATTGGAGCACGTTTGAAGTTTGCAAAAGAGCACCTGGATGTTCCACAGCACTACTGGCAAAATATACTGTGGACAGATGAAACCAAGATTGAGTTGTTTGGGAAGAACACACAACACTATGTGTGGAGAAAAAAAGGCACAGCACACCAACATCAAAACCTCATCCCCACTGTGAAACATGGCGGAGGGAGCATCATGGTTTGGGGCTGCTTTGCTGCCTCATGGCCTGGATGGATTGTTGTCATTGATGGGAAAATGAATTCCAGAGTTTATCAAAACATTTTGCAGGAAAACGTACGACCATCTGTCCACCAACTGAAGCTCCGCAGAGGATGGGTGATGCAACAGGACAATGACCCAAAGCATACAAGTAATTCAACAAAACAATGGCTGCAACAGCACAGAATACGCCTTCTGGAGTGGCCCAGTCAGAGTCCTGACCTCAACCCCATTGAAATGCTGTGGCATGACCTTAAGAGAGCGATTCACACCAGACATCCCAAGAATATTGCTACACTGAAACAGTTTTGTGAAGAGGAGTGGTCCAAAATGACTCCAGATCGTTGTGCAGGTCTGATCTGCAACTACAGGAAACGTTTGGTTGAGGTTATTGCTGCCAAAGGAGGGTCAACCAGTTATTAAGTCCAAAGGTTCACATACTTTTTCCTCCCTGCACTGTGAATGTTTACATGTTATGTGCAATTAAACCATGGCAACATCTAATGTTTGTGTAGTATTATGTTCAGCAGACTGTGTTCTTCTATTGTTGTGACTTAGATGACGTTCAGAGCACATTTTATGCCCAATTCATGCAAAACTCCACGTAATCCCAAGG